>NC_048308.1:74744082-74863610 GCF_013100865.1 Trachemys scripta elegans
CCACCACCGGTGCCCCCCACCCCCCCCCCTGGTATGGTACTGATGGGTACCCCTGCACACCCCCCCACCGCTTAGTTCAGGGGAAGACTCCTTGGCCTCAGAGATCTCAGGACAGGGATCCATTCGGGTACCATACTACCCTACCTCCATGAGCCCCTTGCATGAAGATGGGCCTGGGGAACCTTCCAGAACATCATAGGCCCAGAGGTTATGACTATCATTGGCAACCCTTCCCTTATCCCTCTCCCCAGTGGGACTCCTGGTACCTAAGAGGCCATTACAGTGAGCAACTTAATATAATGTCTAGGAAAAAGCACTGGTACCCATCAGTACCATACCAACTACCAGCTTCTACAGAAAATCCTCTAGTACAATGCACATTGGTACCATGCTGCTCTCCATTATCAAAAGATGTATAAGAGGAACAGGAGCCTCAGACAGCGGAGATCCCTCTGGAAAGTCATCTTCATATCCAGATGAGGTGGTGATGCCACCACCTCCCTCGTATGCAGGTGATTTCAAGACATTCCAGGAACTCATGAAAAGGCTAGAGAACTCCCTTCAGTATTCCACTAGAGGGAGGGGCAAGAGTCCAAACATTCCCTGGTGGACATCCTGAACATCAATCCTCAGGGAAAGGTTGCCTTACCTATCAATGAGGCACTGTTATCTCATGCATATATAACCTGTGGTAAATACCTACCACAATTCCACCGACCTGTAAGCAGACAGATGAGAAATACTACATCCCACCCAAAGGAACAGAGTGCTACTTCTCCTACCCTAACCCCAACTCCCTTGTGGTGGAGGCTACCAATGAGAGGGACTGTCAGATTCAGTGTAGGCCCTCTCCATCAGGTAAGGAATCAAAAAGGCTGGACTTCCTGGGAAGGAAGAGCTATTCATCAGCCACTCTCCAATTTCACATTGCCAATTACCAGGCCTTAATGGCTAAATATGACTTCAATACGTACTCCAAGTATACACATTTTAATGAGCATTTGGCACAAGACCAGAAAGATTCATTTCAGTCCATTATCACTGAAAGACAGTTGGTCATGAAAACTTCTCTGCAGGCTGCATTAGATGCTTCTGGTACAGCTGTCAGGTCCACGGCCACAGTGGTGCTCACGAGAAGAGCATCCTGGCTCCAATCCTCAGGACTTTCAAGAGAAGTTGAAAACACAGTGGAAGGGACCCCAGAGTGACGTTGTGATCACAGGGGATTTGTATGTCTGCAATGAGAAGAGAGTTTTATAGATCCCAAACTGCTCAAAGACCGTTCTACTACAATCAGCGCACCTCCCACCCCTGCTTCTACCCAAACAGTCTAAGAAACTTTTGACACCTCGGTTGGGTCATCAAGTATTCTACTCCAATAGATCACCGATCATGTGAGTACCTTCCCCCCTTTGGAAAACAACTAGCTTCCTGCCTGAGACACGTGCATACAGGAAGTTGTCAAAGTGGGCCATTCTATCCACTTCCATGCTGTTCCTCCTTCTCACCCCCCTCTCTTCAGGGACCCCTCTTACAAGGAACTCTTAAAACAAGAGGTCCACTCTCTTCTTCTGGGAGCTATAGAACTGGTCCCACCAAAGTTCTTTGGAAGAGGGTTCTATTTGAATTACTTCCTGGTGGTTCTGCGAGTGATGGTCCCTACTGTATTCCAGTGCAGGAACGTGCCCTTGCTCCACCTCATGGTTTTGTTGGAGACGATAAAGGGCAGGGCAGACCAACTGCGCCCTCAGTTCCTTCTCACCACCGCATGGTCCAAGTTGGAGCTGCTACTGTCCTCTTGTCTCTCTCTGATGCACCTAAAAAAAAAAAAGCCATTTTTAGAATTGTAAAGAGTTGTTGTTTTTACTGTAGGTTTATTGTCGTTTCCCTCGGGAATCCAGAATGCACATCAACATTATGGAGCTTCAGGCAGTCCAAAGAGCATGTTGCGGATTTCTTCCATCCATGCTTCCATCATGTCCAATAACAGCACCACCGTTTATTACATCAACAAACAAGGGGACACGAGGTCGTCTTTGCTCTGTGTGTAAGTGATTTGTCTATGGGATTGGTGCCAAGTGCCTGTTGTTGGCAGCCTATCTTCTGGTGACTCAGAACATAATTGGAGAGTCTTTCAGCAGGAAATTCATGGCCAACCACAAATGGGAGCTCCACGACAGCTTAGAGACATTTTCACCTGATGGGGGACTCCGACCAGGGACCTTTTTGCATCCTGCTCCAACAGCAAGTGCATTACATACTGCTTCAGAAGTGGTCTCTATGCCATTCCCAAAGTGATGCTCTCATTCGCCGCTGGTCGGACCAGATCAGTTATGCCTTTCCCCCATTACTGCTACAGTCACGAGTCCTCCACAAGATCAGGTGGGAGAGAGCACTGGTTATTCTGATTGCCCCATTCTGGCCAATTACTGCCGTGGCACCGTCTGCTCCCTTGCAAAATAGCGAGACCTACAGGGCTACCACTCACACCCCTTTGAAAGGGGACTGGACGCTACAACTATCCCAGTAGTGCAACAGCGACCATCTCATCACCCACCTTCTGGTTTCCCCACCTTCCCCACATGTCAGCGCATCTCCTGCTTCCCCTGCCATCTTTCCTGGAATTGCTCATGCAACACACAGGCAGGATCAGGCATCGCGATCCGCAGATACTTCACCTCAAAGGTTGGTTTTTGGATGGGATCTTCGCTAGAATGGGATTGTTCGCTGGCAGTACAAGACATCCTCTCAAGCATCAGGAAAGAATCCATAAGGCGTTCCTATGGGCCAAGCGGAAGCACTTCACTTCTTGGGCCCCACAGAGGAGTCTTGCCCCCAACGATGTGGACATTCCCCTTCTTTTGGGCTACCTTCTGTCCTTGAAATGTCAGGATTCGCTCTCAGTTCTGTCAAGGTCCACAGAGCAGCTATCACTGCCTTCCACCCCCACTTGGAAGGTCACTCTGTATTTACATATCTGTTGACTACCAGGTTTTGGAAGGGTCTCCTCAAAAGCTTTTCACCAGTTCAACCTGTTGCTTCTCAATGGGACCTCGACCGTGTCCTCTTGACATTAATGAAATCACCCTTCAAACCTCTGGCCTTGTGCTTCCTGTCTCCCCTTTCCATGAAGGTCACCTTCCTGATAGCTCTTACTTCTGCAAGAAGGGTGGGCGAACTGGGTACCATGATGGTGAACCCTCCTTTAACCATGTTGGATAAGGACAAAGTTTCCCTATGCCTGCACACCAAGTTCGTGCTAAAGATTGTATTCTGCTTTCATCTCAACCAATCCATACGCTTACCTGCTTTCTTTCCAAAGCCTCATGTATCAACAGAGGAGTAGCACCTTCACTCCCTCTCGGAGTCTGCAGAGCCTTGGCCTTCTACCTGTAAAGGACAAGAGAATTCAGGAAGTCCCCCTAGATCGTTTATCGCTATAGCTGAAAGGATTAAAGAGCAGATGATCGTACAGAGGATATTCGGGTGCATTACGCTCTATTGGTTATCGGAACTGTCTCCATCCCTTGCAGTGAGAGCCCATTCCACAAGCGTGCTCACATTGACTACGGCTGCCCTGCACGATGTGCCGCTTCCAGATATATGTAGGGCAGCCACATGGAGTTCGGTGCATACCTTCGCTGCACATTATGCCTTGGTGCAAGACTTAATTTTCACGCGGCACTGCTGTGCGTCCCTGTTATGGCCTCTGTCCTTCATGGCCTTTGAGACTTTTTCTAATATTTTGCCATTTCGTTTACTGTTACGGAGTTCAGCTAGCACTGATTTGTCTCCCCATATGGTGAGCAGATCCCGTACCTCCCATTCGGTCCATACTGGAGCTCTTTTGTGATCCTGGGACTCCATCATGGTTACCTGTGCAGATGAGCTCTGCGTGGTCACCTGTGCTCTCCACGCTGGGCAAACAGGAAAGGAAATTCAAAAGTTTGCGGGGCTTTTCCTGTCTACGTGGTCAGTGCATCTGAGTTGAGAGTGCTGTCCAGAGCGGTCACAATGAAGCACTGTGGGATAGCTCCCGGAGGCCAATAACGTCGAATTCCGTCCACACTACCCCAAATCCGACCCGCCAAGGCTGATTTCAGCGCTAATCCCCTCGTTGGAGGTGGAGTAAAGAAACCGGTTTAAAGGGCCCTTTAAGTCGGAAAAAAGGGCTTCGTCGTATGGACGTGTCCAGACTTAATTTGATTTAATGCTGCTAAATTCGACCTAAACTCATAGTGTAGACCAGTCCTCTGTGACAGACACCTCATTTGACATGGCTGTCCTTTGATCAACCCTCCCATTTTCTTCCTCGCACCCTTCTCCGAATTAGGCACTGTCACTTGAAGAAGAAGAAGAAGAGGAGGTTCTTTGAGATGTGTGGTCCCTATCTATATTCCACTTTCCATCCTCCTTCCCCTCTGTTGCGTATCTGTTTGAGTTGCGGTGGAGAAGGAGCTGAGGGCATGGCCACTCCACCCCGCCCTTTATCACCTCAGACAAAACCATGAGGCAGAGCAAGGGCACATGCATGGCCCAACAGACAACTTTCCAATTCTCCAGCTCTGTCCTCAGTGGAATTCAGATAGGGACCACAAATCTCGAAGAACCTCCAGTTACAGGTAACTAACCTCCTCTTCCCAAGAAAGGCAGAGGGTGGAAACCAATCCTTAACCTCAGGAACTTGAACATCTATGTTCTAGCACAACACTTTAGAATGGTGACACTAGCCACTGCAATTCCATCCTGAGATCCAGGAGACTGGTTCGCTGCCCTCAACCTTCAGGACGCCTGCTTCCATGTAGGAATCCACCCTCACACAAGCATTTTCTAAGATTCATGGTGGGGCAGATCACTATCCGTATCGAGTTCACCCCTTCGGACTCTCCACATCCTTGAGGGTGTTCACAAAGATTCTCTGAGTGGTAATCTTACAGTTTGACTTGTCTATGTCAGTGGGAATAGCAGTGTTCCCGTATCTGGATGACTGGCTTCTCAGGGTCCAGACACCTCAAGAGGTACAGGAGGCAACATCCAGGGCATTAACCTTATTCCAATCTCTGGGCCTCTGCATCAACCACAGAAAATCCATACTGTCTCCTGTTCAGAGAATAGACTTTATAGGCACTACCTTAGACTCCACAACAGCAAGAGCTTAGCTACCCAAAGAGAGATTCTTCACCCTATCCAGCCTATTGGCAGCCTGCCAACAATGGGGGGGGGGACCTGTCTACAAGTCTTGGGCCACATGTCAGCCTCCACATATGTGACTCCCAACATGAGGATGTACCTCAGATGCCTCCAGATATGGATAAGAACAGAATACACCCCAAACAGGCAGTCTCTCCAAGCACAACACCTTCCAAGGCACTGTGATGAACTCTCTGACATGGTGGAAAGATCCACAGAAGGTCTTGCATCCAGCACCTTTGAAAACCCTCACAACGGATGCATCTCTGTTGGGATGGGAGCTCATCTACAGAGAGACACAGCACAAGGCAAACGGTTGGCACAGGAATCGGTGCACCTTATCAATATCTTGGAGCTAAGAGCAGTAGTATATGCTTGCCAACACTTCCTTCGTGTCATACGAGGTCACTCAGATTAATACTAGACAACAAGGCAACACTGTACTATGTAAAGTGACAAGGTGGAGCAAGATCCAAATCCTTTTGTTCAGGGTCGCTAAGGTTGTGGAAATGGGGTATTGCCCATCGGATAGAAATATCAGCAGTCTATCTCTGGCCTCCAGAATACAATGGCGGACTCCCTGAGCAGATACTTCTGGCAGGATCACGAATGGGAGCTCAAGGACTCTGTCTTTTGCAGCGTCTGCCAGATCTGGTATATACTGTACCAGGGTATACTCTTTGCCACCCCAAACAATGCAAATTGTCACCTGTTCAACTCCAAGGGATGTCACGGTAATGGATCTCTAGGAGATGTTCTTGGAATACCATGGCCCTTCTTTATACCTGTTCACCATTAATTCTCAAGACCTTTCTCAAGCTGCATCGAGAAGGAACAAGAGCTATCATCATAGCAGCTGCTTGGCTGAGACAGGCATAGCCGTCCCTAGGTTTCTGCGAATCGAGGCGACCGCCCAGGACCTGCGCTTCGTGAGGAAGTGGGCGGGGCGGGGCAAGGAGGAGCCCCCCTACCAACCTCCTCCTCCCCCCAGCGCCTCCTGCCTGCCTGCGGGCCCCGCTGATCAGCACCTCCCACTCCCTCCCAGTGCCTACCACCGATCAGCTGTTTCAGCGCCTGGAGGTGCTGGTGGGGAGTGGAAGAGGCAGGGTGGGGTCTTCAGAGAAGAATCTGGCCTTCATTCTTTGGATGTAATGAGATCCCTTGCCTTCTATCTGAATAGGGTTAAACCATGCTGCACCTCTCCTAGACTATTTATGTTGATTTTTGGATTGGATGAAGGGCCAACCAGTTTCCACACACGGACTGTCTAAGTGGGCTTTGGGTTGCATCAGGGCTCGTTATGGGAATGCAGGGTTACATGCCCCCCTCAAGAAGTGACAGCACATTCTACTAGAGCTCAGTCCACGTCCTTAGCTTAACTGAAGGATCTGTAGGTCTGCTACTTGGTCTTCTAGCCATATCTTAGCCAAACACTGTGCCATCTTCCCTGCTTCCACCTTCGGTGGTGCAGTCCTTCAAACTGTCCTGGACTTACCTCCTCAGCACCCATCTCATTGAATTCCTGCTTGGGAGTCTTCTACAGTGGAGAAGGAACTGAGTGGTGGTGGGTTTCTAAATGCCTTCGCTCGCCCCATAAGGCGCTTTTCTGCGTGGGCCTGCAAATGCTACTTTGCCGTCTCCAGCCAAGAGCGCACAGGCACATGCACATCCTGTGGAGTGCCCATAGGGACAAAACATCTTGAAGAACTCAAATCACTGTGAGGTGAGTGATTTCTCCTTTTCTGCTTTGCACGGCTAATAAACCTAAGGTGCTAAAGTAAATCCAGCAAGTGAATAGTCAAGAATAACTCTGAACAGAAAATCTGTGAAAATAATGTGAGATTTAGCAAGCACCATTCATTAGTATAGCATATACATATTTTCTCTTTTAAAGATGGAGGGAAGTGGTAGCAGCGCGGAAGAAGCTGAAGCGTCAGATGAGGGCATTCCCAGCAGCTCCCTGTTGTGTGGATCCGAAAAACAAACTGAAGGCATTATCCCCCAGTGCAGAGTGTCCTATTGCTGAGGAGAACCTAACTAAGAGAATTGTAAACCTAGGACACGCAGGAAATCTGGGAATCTCCTGCACCAGGTAAAAGCACTCTCACAGCTAACCTGAAATCTAGTCAATTTCAAAAGGTAAATTAAAATAATTTCACATGATCACAGGTTCCTGACCATATAAATTTTGTTTTACAAGCACATCTGTTTATATCACTTGTCCTGTGAAGGACCCTCACAAAAACGACACTGGCTGTACACATTGCAGTCAGACACATATGAGAAACAAACTGAAAACCCAGAGAGAATTTTTCTCTGATCTTCTTCCATTGTAGTAAGTCTCCTAAGTGTTCTGGCTTGCTTGGTGCACAGATGAGCACTCCTAGCTCTTGCAGACCTACACGTGTTATAGAGGGGACTCAACACCTTTGATACCTCCTTACCAGACTCCCTATTTGTTTCCAGGTTAAGATGGCTGAGAAACAGGACAAAGCACCAAATGAAAGTTCAGTACTTTTACCAGCAGCTGCTATGGTAAGTTGGAGTTTCATTAAAGCTACATTAGCACAAAGATGCTGTGTGCCCTGAAAATGTAGGTGCGGAGTGGTGAATCGATCTCTGGCAGACTTTTCAGACTAGTCCCCATGAATATATGTAACTGAGGGTGGGTGAAGGGTGGATCCTCCAAAATATAATACCCCTGATCTTGTGCCTGTACCTGTAGAGTGTCTGACTGATACTGGGAGAGTGTGTGGATTGGCAGATGGGGCAGAGTCTAGTGTGGCTTATATGCAGAGAGCAATAAGTGAGATGTGGTCTCTGGCCTGTAACATAAGTGCAGAGGACCATCAGATCTTTGTCTTCAGTGAACTGGGATTGTAGTTTAAATGCTAGTAAGTACTGTAGACTTCTCTGGGAGAGAATATTGATCTGAAGCCCATAGCTGAAGGTTAGACAGGTAATGATGGTTGCGGAGGAGGTGGGCAGAATTTCCTTAGTTTTAGGAGGCCATTTTCTTTGGTATCTAGAAACCTGCTGTAGCTAGAGACACCATTGCTCCGAGCAGAGATAAACCAAGGAGAGAGAGTCTAAAACCAGGATCCCTGCCAGTCCGTGTGGATATTTTAAGAAGTCATTAACATGCAGCTGCAGACATCTGTAACTTAGCACATACAAGGTGGAATTCGTGAACTCTATGATGTTCCCCGCTGGTTGACAAAAGAGAATTCAGTAACTCCCAAACTAACTCAACAAAGTGGACAAAAATAATCAAAGCTTTTCATCCTTGCTGAGGGGAACAGAATAAATCAAGTTGGAGTTTGGAAGCAGACTGCTTCCTGAGACATGGCAAAAAAAGCTAGGAAACGTTTCCAGATTAGTAAATGACTTTTTGAACAATCCCAAGATTTTTGTCCAGTTAGCCCCAAAACTTACCCAAAAAATTCTCTTCTGCAGCCAGATCACTCATGAAATTTCAGACAATTTGACATGTGGTGAAATCTGAAATGATTGAGGGGGTGAAAAATGATAAATATAGAACTTTGATAGGATGCTGGAAAGTTGGATCAGTGAGTTTAAAGGCTTCTTTACTGGTTCCTGGGAAAATTCCATAAACTAATAGCCAGTTTTCTCAATGTTGTTTGAAAGGATGCCAAAAGAACCTACTCATTCATTGTATTCTCTAAACCCACAGGCACTTGCCTGTGTGGGCTTCTTATGAACTTCAAGCCCTGGCTTGTTTACAACATCAAAGTAGTCAGGCACAGTGGGGAAGAGAGTGGGGGTGTGCATGTGATCCCACAAAGCAAGACAAATCTTGTGGGCCAGATTCTCAGCCGGTGTAAATCAGTGTAGCCCTTGAAGTCAACTGAGCGGTGGCGATGTAAATCGTCTGAATATCTAGTCCTGTAGGTCTAACTTTAGACTTCCTTGCTTTGAATGTCCATGTAACTCCTTGTAACTCCTTTATGGAAAGCAAAACGTTTTAAGAAAGCATTTACATTAGCTCTTAATTTCATCAGACTGTAACTGCATTCATTGATTCAATGTTCACAGCTGCAAAATGTTGCTTACCTTAGCACGCAGCTGCCCAAACAGCCACACTGACCTTTCAAGAACATGAGATCTGCCTATAGTCCATCTAGCCCAATTGCCTGTATTCCAACCATGGCCAATGCCAGGTGCTTCCAAGGGAATGAATGGAACAGGGCAAAAATCACCTTTTTTTTTTTAAATCTAGTTTAGGGCGAAAAGGAAGAGTCGTTAAAAAATTCAAGATATTTAATTATTTTTCATATACTTTTCACTCTCTTTAAGTGATGCAGCATGGACACCCCTGGATCTGCCTGCACTGATCCTTGAACATATTCCAGTTCAGCGAGAACAGATCTTTTGGAAGGTGCTCTTGGTGTTGCCAAGTTACGAAGGATGTCAAGCAGAGGATCCCAGCCAGTAAGCAGAGGAGCCAACCGGTGTTTCCTTGCATGTCATGGAGACAGAATGGAGGCAGGGATGGGTTTGTACTGTCATTGAAATGTAGTTCCCCATGTCCTGGGTAAAAAGAAAGGCAATGAATGACAGGACAAAGGGGTGAAATATTGGTCAGTAGAATGTCCCCGATTTATTTAGCTAAATCTTCAGTGTGTTCTAGCTCCTTTCTAAAGTTAGTAACTCTGCTGCAGAGAGGTGAAATTCCTTACCCTTTGCTGGCAATGGACCCACATTCCCTTTCTCACCCCTCACATCCTGTCATAGATAAATATCTCCATACCCTAGGACTGTTGTTACATACCCCATACATTAAAAGAACATTAACATTGCAAAGTCAAGCACTTGAAATCCAGGAAATGCGAGAATTGAGAACTTTAATCTTGCTCCAGGTGTGTATGGGTTTTGATGCAGTCTTGTCCAGCTTCACATAGGAAGTTTGTGGCAGAGAGCGGGAGTAGAACCCAACTCTCTTGGGTCCAGTCCGGTGCCTTCAACCCAACAGAATCTCCTCACAACTCTGTGCCCCATTCACTGTCCACCCTGTGCACTGAATGAGGCAGGGGTCTATGGAACAAACATAGGATTGTTGGTAAGACTGTATCATAATGCATATGCACAAGGGGGATGAATTAAGGTGGCATGGGAAACCTTTATTTTGACATTTACTAACTTGGAGTGTTTGACTTTACAACATTAATGTTCTTTCATTATAGTTTTCTGTGATATTTTCTGTTGATTCATTCATTCGAAGGACAGAAGGAGCCATCGTGATAATCTTATCTAACCGCCTATGCAACACATGCCATAGAATTTTACCCAACAGTTCCTTCATCATGCCCAGTAACTTGTGGTTGAACCTGGAGTGTATCTTTTAGAAAGATAGCCAATCTTGTTTTCAAAGCTTTAAAATGATGGAGAATCCACCGGGTCCCTTTGGTAAGCTGTTCTATTGGTTGATTGCTGATCCTGTTTTAAAAAAAAAAAAAAAATTAATTGCACCTGTATGAAACGCATATGTAATTTCCTACCTTTTTAAAAAAGTTAACTGTAAAAACAGAAATTCCATCATGTGGGACAATAGCAACCCCATATTGACCCCTGCAGTGGTCATCAACAAGTTTGCAAGCAGGACAGTTGGATTCACAGCATGGGCCAATAAATGGTAGCAGTAATAGTCTGTTATCCCCTATGTGAATCAACCACTAGCAGGAGATGTATGACTCTAAGAGCCCTTACTACTGAGGCATGACTCTCAGCAGGCCAGCCAACTCACTGCACCCAACACTCTGCTGTCATGATACTTATCCAAAAGGTATTGTGTTAAGGTATCGTCTGAAGGCTGGTGATTAGTATAATTGTAAAATGCATGTGTCAGTGTATTATGTGAAGTTGTGAACTCCCTCTGTATGATGTTACTAGAACATGTTCAAGACCAGATTGTCTAGTCTAGGTAAAGGTGATTAACAGATCTGGCCCAGACAGAGAAATGTAGGTTTACCTCAGTTTATATATTACAGTATCAGTATATGAAGCCAGCGGAGGGTTATCCTGATTCTGAGACAGAGAGTTAGCATAGTTCCTGCACCCGAGAGACTGAATCCGCGGGAGGCCTTCCTGACTTGTAAAACAAAGCCAGTCCCTTTGGGAATGTCAGCAACAGAGAGAGACTCCATCTTTGTCCTTCACCTTAGGAGACACAAAACTAAGTGATTTGATCTCTCTGATCTTCCTATGTGATGTTGGCCAGTAAAAGCTGGAAAGGGGACTGTGTGTGAGAGAAACCATCTTGAACAAAGACTATCTTTCCAGATTAAGTTTAGTCTTTTAGATGCGTGTTTGCTTGTAACCATTTCTGCCTTTATCCCTTTTACTCGGTATCATTTAATCCACGTTCTTTGGTTGTTAAAATATTTTGCTTTCATTATAACTCATCGGTGTTGGGAAAGTTCAGTGAAGTGTGTGCTTCGGAAAGCTGACAGGTTGGAGTGTTTCACTGTCTATGAAGAGGCACAAATTTCACACTTTTTCTGGGACTGGTCCCTGGAGGAGGACGATTTTAGTAGCAAGCTTCCAAAATGTTCAACTGACCATGTGCAAATGGCAATTTTCAGAGGCTAATAACGGAGATCAATCTGGATGGATTTTCTTGGGGACCTGTAGGATTATCTCCCTGCTAAACTTCAAGTTGGCAAAGCTACCTATTTTCCCCTAGCTTCATTCACAGAAACAGTTGAGCCATTTTGCATGAATGAATGAACGAACGAATGAACAAACAAACATGAGGCAGACATCGGGCATGGAAAGTTTTAACCCAAATAATTAAACTTTGGCAAAGTTCTAAGCAACTGGAAATTGGGGTTTATAATGGAGAGTGGTCGCTTAACTATAGACTTTGCTGCGAGTGCCACTTATCATATCAAATGAAAAAGATGGTTTCTTTTTTGTTCACAGGGTACTAGCGGATTGGTTGAAAGCCAAATTTATGGGCGATAAAAGATCAAAGGATATGATCTCCAACACAGAGGAGAGAGTCCAGACACTTGCACTGTTTAGCTCTTTTGGAATGCAAGGAGATCGGGCAGTTTGTGTCAACTTGTGTATAAAGGTATGTTAGAGCATTCTATTAGCTGTGTGCTGCTTCCTGGTCCCATCACCTCTCTGATGCTAAGGAATGCTTTGCCAAGGCTATCCGTGTGTGGTGTCATCACCATTTGCAAAGTCGGATCAGTCAGGGAGTCTCAGTAGTTCATTTTTTTTAACCCTATTCAAAGCTTTATAGTCCGGTTTAGCAGAATTCAGTTTTTATTTTTTCTTTTGTAATTTTGATGGATAATATCAATGTTTATTTTAAAGCTTTTAAAAAAAATTCATCTATTTAAATCTTCACAGTTGTGGCAAAATATGGGGGCTCACGCAATGGGGGTGGACAGACAATAATTATTTATTTACTGTAGACAGTGAGACTTAAAACTTTATAATTGTTAAATGCAAATTTTCAGCATAATATTTCAAAATTTTAGCCTTAAACTCTAGTAGGTTCTCAAGCAGCATTTTTCTTTCTTGTCTATCTGTAAATTTTGATTATGGATGGAAATATTTTCCCATTGGTTTGTGTACAGCGAAATCTATCTTTAGAGACATTTATCGATAAAAATATTATTCTAAATTGTATCTTTTTGTGAAAAATGGTTTGAAATTGAAATTGAATTTTTTTATTTTTTGTTTTCCCTATTTTTTCCTTTCCTTTTCCTCTTTTTTCTTTTCTGTTGTAATTTTTCATTTATTTGTTTCAGTCCTTTTCAAGAATTGAAAACTACTATGTGATTGGATAACAAGGGTGTCAAATTAAGGTTTCACGGGCAGCTTTAATCCTGGTGTTTCCTAGCTTTTGAGTGCTTGACTTGGCAACCTAAATAAAATTCCTTTTATGAAGTTTTTATGTGATATATATGTGTGTGTGTGTCTCTGTCTCTCTAGATATATATATATATGATGTGCCATTATTCAATGTCTCGCTTATTTTTCTCTCCCTCCCCCACAAGCTTTTTTTCCCCTTCCCATAAAGTTCCCAGGAAGGAGCCTCCCATCAGAAACGCTGTTGCTAGCTTGGTCTTTGAACCCCTCTTGTTTGCTGTAACTGAACTGTCTCTTTTGTGCTTGCGCAGGTGGCCCATGGCACGCTCAGTGACTCGCAGCTTGAGGTGGCTGAGGCACAGAAGGATCTGTTTGGAACTAGTGGTCTCGTTCTCCTGCTGCCCCCTAGAGTGAGGAGCGAAGATATGGCCGAGGAGGATGTTTACTGGCTTTCAGCTTTGCTGCAGTTGAAACAGCTCCTTCAGGCGAAGCCTTTCCATCCAATAGTACCTCTGGTGGTTCTAGTCCCTACGCGGGGAGAAGAGGCCACAGAGAAGGAAGTAGAAGAGGGTGTGTGATTTTCTGTGCCTTGAAATAATTATTAATATTTAGGATTATGCCCAAGGCAGAGAATGAGTAATAAATGTGTTCCTCCAAATGCAGCATTTGGCTAAGAGCTATAGATGGGAGCTGGAAGGATCCTCTGATCTCTAACACGAATCCAGAGAGCTTAGGAAAGAGACTGTAAACTGAAAAGGGAAACCAAGTATTAGGAATTTTTTTTCCCAAGGATTTCAGTTTTACTTTGCATGTAGTGTTTTGTTCTACAGTGTGGGAAAGAATGGGGCAGTCGGAGAAGTAGGAAATCTGCTCTCAATGGGAATAGCTGAATAGGAGAAGTTCCTTTTTCCTGCTGTTGTCTGTGTATGAATAATGCAGAATGCTGCTATTTCAGCTATTGCTTTTCCTTTACAGGTTTGATGCTGCAGGATTTGATTTCAGCTCAGCTTATTTCAGACTATGTTATCGTTGAGATTCCAGATTCGATCAGTGACTTGCAAGGCACCAACAGGGTAGGAGCACTAGTTCCAAAATTAAATATTTAAAAGCTTATCCCTAAGGTCTCTGCTACCTCAGTTGTTCACATTGGGTGAGGAATGTTCTCCACATGGTCAATAACTCGGCATGTTAAGCTACCCCTCTGAGTTTTGTTTTGTGGGTGTTTTTTTCCATTGCTAAAGCTGAGCTTTATTATAGTTTGTGCACAGAAGACTTCGGTCCTACTGACCCAACCTTTGGCCAGAGTGGGACTTGGCTAGAGTTATGTGTCAGAAGATATTGTTATTTAAAATATTAGAAAATAGCACAAATATTTTCAGCTAAAGCTCCAGCCCCAACCTTAACTCTGCCCATCTGCCAATATTCCTGCCTGTCCTCTACGTATGATCTGGAGACCGTATGTGTGGAGTCTGTCTTCAGTGGCAGGATAATATAATCCACAGCTGTCTCCACCTTATATTGGCAAAAGGGGGCGTCTCTGCTATTTAACCAAACAATGTTATGGTGGATTAAGGGCAAACCTTTGTATCATAGAATTGTAGGAATGGAAGGGACTTTGAGAGATCATCCTGTCCAGATCCTTGCCCTCATGGCAGGACTAACTATTATCTAGACCATCCCTGACAGGTGTTTATCTAACCTGCTCTTTAAAATCTCCAATGATGGAGATTCCACAATCTCCCTGGGCAATTTATTCCAGTGCTTAACTACCCGGACAGGAAGTTTTTCCCAATGTCCAACCTAAACCTTCCTTGCTGCAGTTTAAGCCCATTGCTCCTTGTCCTAGCCTCAGAGGTTCACAAGAATGATTTTTCTCCCTCCTCCTCGTAACCCACCTTTTGTGTACTTGGAAACTGTCAGTGTTCCTTGGGATTTGCATCCTGAGCTGGCAAGGATCCTGTGCAGGTCATGCTGAGCTGATAGTTCTGCAGACTCTGGTCACCTCCCAATACCCTCTACATTGAATGGGAGAGGGGCTTTTGTCCTTCTCCCCACACAGTATCTTGTCTGGCCACTTCCATAACTGAGCCTAAAGGAGTCAGAATGTACCCAGTACATTTCCTGTTCTTCCGGTCTGTGTTTTGCATAGATGAATAGACTCTGAGTCTAGAAGGACCATTCGGACCATCTAGTCTAAACCTTCTCTGTAACACAAGCCAGAGGAAGCCACCCAGTGGTTCCTGCATGAAGCCCAGGAGCTTACGTTGAGCTAGAGTGTGTCTTTAGGAAAGACACAACTCCAAGTGACAGAGAATCTGCCCCAAACTTTGAGGATCTGCCCCAATGGCTAAATTAACTTTTCATAACATCTGCACCTTTATTTCCAGTGTGACCATGGCTGAGTTCAACTTTCAGCCATTGGATCTCATAATGCTTTTGTCTCCTAGAGCCCTTTGCTATCAGATAGCTTCTTTCTGTGTGGGGAATTTCAGACTATTCCAGTCACCAGGGCCGAGGTTCAGGGAGTCGAGCCATGCTGCCTGGAAAGCAGAATGCAAAACCCCATTCTGGAAATCATCACTTGGGAACAGTCACCAATGGATTCTGTGCCAATATCTGTTTTCAGCTCTGACCATGGTGTGCTTGTGTGGGGTGGGAATTAAGGTTGTTTCATGGAGGTAGAGTAAATTAATGGTGCTGCAAAATTGAGCAGTTGCTGCTGTGAATGTCACAGTTGCTGCTGTGAGATTTGTTCGCATTGTACCGCGGAGTATGAAACCAACGGGGCTGCAGGGTTGAGTCCTTAGGGTCACTAGTTAATATTGAGCAGAGCTGCTGAAACGGCCTGGCTGACTGGTTTGTCCTGTCAATGTTTGTGCCCTAGCTCTCCGAGGCAGTGCGATGGCTGCTTTCCCAGTGCCCCAGCTCCCCACAGCTCGGCTGCCAGACCCTCCAGC
This sequence comes from Trachemys scripta elegans, assembly GCF_013100865.1. Classification (NCBI taxonomy): domain Eukaryota; kingdom Metazoa; phylum Chordata; order Testudines; family Emydidae; genus Trachemys; species Trachemys scripta. Next base: position 74,760,075 of record NC_048308.1, read on the forward strand.
AGTTCATCGAGGATGGGGTTAGCCGTGAGTTCAGCGGGCGCTTCTACCATGACCAGAAGGAGAGACGTTTGGCCGGCCTGCCCTCCCAAGAGCCCAGCGCTATCATTGAGCTGTACAACAGCGTGCTGCAGTTCCTGTCGGGGGTGGTTTCCTCCAAACAGCTCTGTGACCAGTCCTGGCCTGTCACCGAGTTCGTGGAGCCTGGCGGCAATACGCTGCTTCCTCACCTCCAGTGGAACACACTGGCTCACCTGGGCTGGCTGAGGAAGGCTGTGCTGTCCTTCCAGATCCCGCACGTGGACCTTCCTCCTCAAGGGGGTATGTACTTCGCACTGGCAGAAAGCTGCATCTCAAGGCGCTTTAGTATCAGGATACAAAGTCTGTCCCTTTGCCAACAAATGTCTCTCCCCTTACATTTAAAATGTGCTTCAGCCTCTTTGTATCCAAATCTAGCCATAAATCTCATGGTTTGTTCTGTACCCTGAGTGCTTGTGTCTCCTGCATTATGCACTTAGCCTGATCATGATCCTGGCTCACTCCTGGAGGGAGGGGATTGCAGCAGTGTAGTAGGTCCTAGCCGGGGCTCGACCCTTCCGGACAGGAGGGGAGCCACACCGACTCACTACTGTGGGAACAAGCAGTTAGTTAGTCCCGAAACTCCGGCTCTTTAGTGCAGAGTCGGAGCAACCACAGTTAAAGCTCAGGCCCTTGACTGCAGGGGCTGAGCGAGCAAATAGATCAGAGCCCAGGCCCTGGATCAGGGCGGGGCAAACACAGTTAGGCTCAGGCCCTTGTTGCAGGGGCTGAGCGAGCAAATAGTTCCGAGCCCAGGCCCTGGATCAGGGCGGGGCAAACACAGTTACGCTCAGGCCCTTGACTGCAGGGGCTGAGCGAGCAAATAGATCAGAGCCCAGGCCCTGGATCAGGGCGGGGCAAACACAGTTAGCTCAGGCCCTTGTTGCAGGGGCTGAGCGAGCGAATAGGTCAGAGTCCAGGCCCTGGATCAGGGCGGGGCAAACACAGTTAGCTCAGGCCCTTGTTGCAGGGGCTGAGCGAGCAAATAGTTCCGAGCCCAGGCCCTGGATCAGGGCGGGGCAAACACAGTTAGGCTCAGGCCCTTGTTGCAGGGGCTGAGCGAGCAAATAGTTCAGAGCCCAGGCCCTGGATCAGGGCGGGGCAAACACAGTTAGGCTCAGGCCCTTGTGGCAGGGGCTGAGCGAGCAAATAGTTCCGAGCCCAGGCCCTGGATCAGGGCGGGGCAAACACAGTTGGCTCAGGCCCTTGTTGCAGGGGCTGGGCGAGCAAATAGTTCAAATAAGGTACGCCTAGGCTTCTGTAGCCGAGCGTCGGGTGAGGGGGAAGCCTGCCACCCGTGCGGAGGGTGGCAGGGGGGAACGCAGGCCCACCCACTCCACTGCGTTCCAGCCCGGGGCCCTAACAGCGGTTGCTGCCGCTGCTGGTCAGTGGGGTATCCAGGCCGCAACACACTGACATAGGCTCACATTCAGTTGCAGCCGGACCGGGGTCGGCTATCCCCGGGCTACTTCCGTGATCCCCCTCAAAGCCTACCTCGTTCGTTATGCCGGGATCGGGCCAGTCCATCTCCATGGGCTCCTCTCTGCCCGGGCTCGGCGGCAAGTCTGGTAGCTCTGCCGGGAAGTCCGGCCAATGGTCCTCAGGCGGCTCCTCTGGATAGCAGCAGGGGCGAAGGGGTTCGGGTCCAGTCTCACCCTCAGGGTTAGTGGGGTCCGGTTCCCAGGGGTTCTCCCAGTGGCGGGCGGGAACGGGCTCCGGCGGCTCCTCCTCGTAGCGGGCCCGGGGTAGCTCAGGCCAGCCAGGGTCCAAGCCCCGGTCTTCGACGGTCTCCTGGCCAGGAGCTCCTGGCCGCACGTCTGTTCCCTGCGGTGGCTGGGCACCAACTGAGCTCTGGCGGCCGGCCTTTATACTTCCTGTCCCGCCCCTTGACTTCCGGGGGGCGGGGACAGGCGGTGGTGGTCCCACCCACTCTGGTGCCGGCACGTGGGCTCCCTCTTCTGGACAGGAGGGGAGCCACACCGACTCACTACAAGCAGGTTCAGACTGAGGTGTATCAGCAGAGCTGAGTTTGGGAAAGCCTTCCCGCAGTGCGGTGGACTGGCCATTGCTGCTCCTCCCTGACTGTAATACCCAGTCCAAACAATCACTCAGTGGAGATTATGCTAACCGGCTGCGTATGCTGTCTTTGTTCAGCTCCCTGGCGTCCTGTCTGCTCCATGATTTTCCAGTACGTGTCCCAGATCGCCAGCTCTCCCCAGACCCAGCCGATACTCCAGTCTCAAGTGGAGAACCTGCTGAGCAGAACCTATTGCAAATGGCGGGGCAGGCTGTTTGCCAGCTCAGAAGATGATGGACCTGCAGTTGACGAAATCCCCTGGGATGAGATCTTTGCGCTGTGCATTGATCATAAACTGAGAGACTGGAAACGCCCCCGGCTGCCTGTCATACCAGGTATTCAGTGTTCTGAGGTGGGCTGGTCTGTGCTTTGTTACATACTGCTCTCTTGTTCTGTTACATTTAACACCGCGTTGCTTGTGGTCTCATCCCCATGGTATCCAGAGGCAGTCTATAGCATTAGCATGGCATGTTGTCTGTGAGCTCAGTGGTTTGAGGATTGGCCTGCTAAACCCAGGGTTGTGAGTTCAATCCTTGAGGGGGTCATATAGGGATCTGGGGCAAAAATCTGTCTGGGGATTGGTCCTGCTCTGAGCAGGGGGTTGGACTAGATGACCTCCTGAGGTCCCGTCCAACCCTGAGATTCTATTCCCGCTGCTCTCTGCGGTGGGATGATTGTGGGTGTGTCTGCATTTGCTGCACATCCATTGGCCAGCCATGGGACTTGCTCTTCCTGAGCCCATGGCAAGCTAGAACTCTGCCCAGCATTGCTCCTCATGCTTGCATGGAGGAATATGTCCAGAACCTCTCCAGTCCAGTGCAAATCCGATTAAGCTATAAGCCAATTTTGGCCTCATACACTTAGCTCCATTCAAATTAGCAGAGGTTCCATGCACCTTTCTGAGGGCAGAATTTGGCCCCAGCGTTGACATGCCAGGCATTGTTTTGCCCAGTGACATTGTTCAGCTCTTGCTCAGACCTGTAGCCAGTGACCTTTCATCTACCATGCCTCCCTGAAATCTGACTCCTGGGTTCAGGCACTGAGGATGTGCTCTGAGAATTGATGATGGAGATATAATAATATTAGCACACCCTTAGAATTAGTAGTATCACCGTTTTGCCGTATTCCAGCAAACAGAAATAAGGACAAAATGTGGATGGTGGTTCAGTGTGGTTAGCAACATGCAGAAAGAATGAACTCATTGGTGTGCTGTGGGGCCTAGGTGTGAATATCCTCCCTGAAAGGTGTGCAGGCTGTTGCAAATAGAGCAGGCTTGAGAGGCTGATGTGTCTGCGAGTACACGGCCAACACATCTCAGCCTAAGGTTCAGAGCAGGTGGGGAAACTCTGGCGACTTGCTAGTTTTAGATAAACCAGTAAAACCTGCTGCTATGAATAAGCATTACTGGCGAGAGGAGTTGAGGCACAAATCTCCTTGGGCCGACCTCCTTCCAGAGAAATTGCAGATGGATTCAAAGTAAAAGGTGTTTTCTGCATGAGAAACACCAGTCTACGTTTCAGTGTAAAAATACCTGTTGCTGAATTGAGCATTGATGCCTTGCACACGGTGGGGTTGGGTGCACTGGGATGTTAAAAGTGAAGATACAGCAGTATTTTACAGTAACCCCAACAATCCCATCTGGAATTGCCTGGATATTGAATCAGGCCCAAAAGGCACACTACTGCAAGTTCTGTCTATTCCACAGATCTAACTCCTCGCAATCTTCAGAACTTAAGGCACAGTTTCCATGAGCTATGTTTTAATGTTGTATTTCTCTTGAAGCTGAAAGCCTGTATTGATCCTGACTTGATCTTTAATGTTTGTTTGTCTATAGAAGCAGTGAGTGAAGATGGCCAGATATATGTCTATTTCTTTAAGGAACATTTAAAAACCTTCACTCTTCCTTTTTCATGGGAGCGGGCCAGACTGCAAACACAGAAAGAGATCCAGCAGGGACACACAAGGCAAGATGATTTTTTAAATTTGTCATGATAAATAGCAGGACTATATCTTCATAAATTGCACTGACCTAGCTATCTGCGTAGGCACCGTGCAGACTGGGAAACTGCACAGGATCTCCATGATTGCATAGGTGGCTTTTTGTTTTCCCAATGCTCTTCATAGGTCCGTAATGAAAAACGGATACTTTCTTTGGAAAGACATACTGCGTTACAGCCCTATCCAGAAATCACAGTGCAGACTTGTTAGGTTTTTCCAAAGCTTCTCTCATGTTGAAATAGATTAAAGCATTTTAACTCCTACTAAACATGAAATGATTTACTTCTGGCTGCACAAAATATAGAGGAAGATCATGTTAATTAGGGGGTCTGGTGACATTATACACCACAGAGTAATAGCCTTGATAGAGTGCTAATTGTATGTCACTATTCTATCCAATGTCAATCCGTTACAGGCTCTGCTATGTGTAAAGGAACCGTCCATGCTGTCTTCGCCATCAAAATGAATTACAGGTTGTGTCTTGCAGCACCAGAAGAGTGAATGCCTTCAATGAAATGTTGGAAGGCAGGGTCCCATTGTGCTGTTTGTCAGCCTGGGTCAAAAGCTGCTTTTTAGTCACATCCCTTATTTTAAATGCATTTCCCAGCAGTTGCGTCCCAGAGGAGGCTCTGTCCCTTGCTTGCAGGGTGGAGTGGAAAGGCCCTTTGATAAGAAAAGAGCCAGAGGAGCTGACTGTAGGAGCAAGTGTGTCAGGGGCACAGAGCTGGTGTCTGGGGTGGGTGGTATCCCTCTAGAGGAGCGAGCCCCTAGCAATCTGCTCACCACTGTCTCCAGAAGGGATAGGATGAAGCCAGGGGCTAGCGTTTCTCGTCAGAGCGCTGGCTGCACTCGGGTGTGGTCTACACTACAAAGTTAGATCGATGCATGGCAGTTGTGCATGTGCCTATGCTGAAATTTGTCTCTCACCAGTGTAAGCACCCCATTACGCTGACATAGTAACACCACCTCCCCGAGCGGCGTAGAGTCACGGTCAATGTACTTTAGTCAGCACAGTGCGAGTGTAGACACTGTTACTTAGATCAACCTTCACTGTCCTCCAGCAGCTGTCCCACAATGCCCCCCACTGACTGCTCCGTTCACCATTGTGAACGCCACTGCCCGGGGGTCATGGAGACAGAACCTCCCCTTCCCCGCCACCATTTAAAGCCTTGCAGATTTTTGAAGTTCCTTTTCCTGGTTGCCTGGTTTAATGAGCGCACTCTCCATTGTTGAGTTCAACTACCTAGCAGACCATGCTGGCTACGTGCTCCAGACTCGCTGCTGCCTGGAGTAGTCAGGAGATATTGGCTGTCCTGCGCCTGTCAGGAGAAGAGGCTGTGCAGGCACAGCTCTGAACCGGGTGAAGAAACATTGACATCTACAAGCAGGTTGCTCAGGGGATGCAGGAGAAGGGGTATGACAGGGACCAGCAGGAGTGCCGCGAGAAAGCCAAGAAGCTGCAGCAGGCCTACCAGAAGGCCAAGGAGGTCAACAGTCGATCCAATGTGGAGCTGCAGACCTGCCACTTTTACAAAGAGCTGCACGTCATACTTGGCAGAGACCCAACCACCGTCACCTCAGAGCATCCTAAATATCTCCAAGGAGCCCAAGTCATAGGCCCCTGCTGTGAACAGAGAGGAGGAGGGGGTGGTTGGTAAGGAAGAGGAGGCGTGTGCGGGACAGGCGACCACAGGATCCAGCTATGCATTGAGCCAGGACCTGTTTTTAACTCCACTGCAGTCCAGCCAGTTGAGCCTGGGTGAGCCTGATGCAGGTGAAGTGGTTCCATGAACGCCACCAACAGCCTTGAATTGGTTCGCCACAGCCATGTGTCCTCCAAGGAATTGTCATGGGGCTTGTGGCTCTGCAAATACTCCAGGATCATGCGTCCTGTGCTCGCAATGCTCATGACAGTAGTGCAGAGCTGCGCGGGCTCCATGCGTCTGTCAGAGATGACAGACAGAGAGAGGCCACCCGGGTTTGTGGCATTTTGAAAAAAAAGTGCAAAAATTATGGGAAACGGACAATATTATGGAACAGAGACCGTTGCAAACTGGGAAGCAGACCCCTGCGTGGCTCATTTAGGCCCCACCATGCATTGCCAAAACTTCCTAAAAGACAGTGCGCTGAACGGTGGTGAGTTGCACACTCAGTACCCATCCATGGTGCCCTGCACTCTGCAGCAACACAAGCACTCCTGACGAGTACGTGCACCACCAGCAGATGGCGCCAAGTTCGCATACGCACAAGCACTGTACTAACTGTGGTGGCTGAATGCCAATGTAACTTGAGTCAGCATAAGTTTGTAGTGTAGACATGGCCTCAGAGTCCAAGTAGCATGCGCTGCCTCAGGTATCTTTCCTTAGATGAAACCCACTCCTGAGTTGGGGCCTACAGACACCTTGTCCCACTCAAATCCCAAGTTCGCTTTATTTTCAGGGCCTAAGCGGCATGTGGGTTATGCAGAGGCCTCGTGCTGAACCCTCCATACAGGGGGATTTCATCCCCAGCGAATGTGATTATTTCCTTAGTTCCTGCTATTTCTGAATTCCAGCCAGCCAGGAGCATACGGGCTTTGGCTTTCCTCCCTCCCGCTAAAATACTTTCCTCTTCCAGGTCAAGGAGACGCTCTCCTCAGCCATTTGCAAAACATTATCCCATGTTGCTGCCTCGAAGTGAGCGTGTCGGGCTGGGGGATCAGGAGACGAGGATTCCCAGTGCCGCAGATCTAACGCCCGTGGCCTCGGCCCCGGTGCGCCTCCCAGAGCGCCTGGCTGCTAAGCTGGAGCTGGAGAAGAGAGAGCACAGGAGGTAAGTGACAGGAACTGCACAGACCTTTCCTGGCAGACTCATTGCTGGCTCTGCAGGGTGCTGGGGTTCATGAACACAGTGTTGGCGTCTCTGTTGTATGAAGCTGAGCTTTAGTGGTGTCATGGAGGAACCCAGATTATTGCTGACAGTCTCTCCTTTGCGTAAAATTGCTGTGTCCTTCTTCCCCCTCCCCTCCGTTCCTCAGCTATCAGAAACAGGGCTGGTTCTAGGGGCAGGCAAGCAGACCCTGGGCGCCAAGTTCTTGGGGGTGCTCAGCTGTTTTTTCCCGTCAGCTGCTTGGGAGGTGGGTGCCAAAAACGTTTTCTGCCCTGGCCAGCAAAACAGCTAGGGCCATTCCTGATCAGAAACAGAATCATGTGGGCACTGTGGGGTTTGAGGTCCAGCTAATGGCTGTCACCAACAGTAAGACCATCGGTACTATAGCAAGGCTGAGTGCAGCAAAAGAGGAGGAATTTCCATGAGCCCATAGGGTACCAGGAGCGAAATCATAAAACTTAACCCAGGATTCTTTGAGAGGTGTGAGCCTACCAACCCAATCTCAGCACGAGCCCTCATGCTATTGCATGCAGTTCTGCCAGTCATCAAGCCAGGCCTTCAGCTCTTCTTCCAGCCCTTCTCTGTAGCTATGGGAACAGTTTGACCGCTGAGGCTGGATCCCAAAGCAAGGCCCTCCACAATGACGTGACCTCACCTTAGTGGGTGAAGCACTAGCGCTGCTGTGCCAGACACCGGCAGGGGTGGTTTGACCAGTGAGAGCGCTCCATGCTGCATATCAGTCAGTTGGAAGGGATTTCTAGGGTAAAGGCAGAGTGCTCTGTACATTGCCCCTGTCACTTCACCTTGCCATGTGCAGTTCCTTGCCTGTGAGATCAGGAGAAGATTAATGTATCTCCCTGTTGTCTCCCACTGACCTTTTCTGTCTGGGATCCTGGAACAGGTTAGATAGTACATTGGGCTGTTCCCCACGTTTAACTGGAGGGATCCATTTCTCTAGAAGGTCCCAGGATTTGACATCTTTCATTGCTTCGAGGAAGCCAATAACTTGTGCTCGGATCTGATGGCTAAGTAATACCCCAAGAATTTGGATTCCTCCAGTGGCATTGCTAATCCTGATTCTGAGCCCTGCTTTTTTGTTCTTCTGGAGTGACTCTACCCAGCTGAGCTGATGGTGGTTGTGTGTTGTTTGCTAAGATTGCCAAGTGAGGTGTTACTCTATATAGTGTAGGATCTATTGGTATTAAAGCTTGTTGTATGAGCATCTGTTCTAGGATCAGGTGTTTTTCCTTCCCATCTTATCTACCTATGCTGGCGTGGCCAGTCAGTGTCTCTGGAGTGTGCTGTCTACCCCTGCTGGGCCATTGGAATACTGATTGGATTGGTGCCTTTTCTCAGGATGAGTGGGAAGAAGGGGGGTGGTCTTCAGATTAGCCATTTTACAGGGGATTTTTTCCTTGCAGCTTTGTCTGCAGTGCGCTTTGCTTGAATTGAGCCACACTGTGTTCAGAACGTGACGGATGGAATGATTGATTACAAGCAGAGCCCACCCTCCTCGTGCAGTTAACTCTGCTCTCTCCCCTGCCTCCTGGATCATTTTAAGGGGAAGTTCCCACGTTTTTCTACATCAGTGTTTCCATCATGGTCTGTAAACTAAGGGGTCAGAGGCTTCTCTCTGAACTTCATCAAACAGGAATGCATTGAATGGGGTCTCTGTAACTTAGACTGCAAACCTTCAAATGGAGACATGCAGAGAATCCCAAATCAAACGCCTTATGGATTGGTAGGAACAAACTCACTTATAACACTCAGGCCTGATTGAGTTTCATTAGTTAATTTTGGGAAATGGTCACTTAGTTTGGAATCCAACAAGCTACTGTTTTAACTGATTTTCTTTCTGCAAATTGCCATTTTCAGGAGCCATCTGTTAGATTTAAACTTCCAATGCCGTCATGATTTAAAAAGAGAAACGGTGCAGTTACCCCTTTCCTGAGCCATGCTGGGCTCCCTGAACTTCTGATTTGTGCAGTGTCACTGGGGCACTTGGGCTGTCGGTCAGACGGTCAGACCTGATTTCCTTTTGTGCTTACATGAGCCCAGAGAATGTGCATGCTTTGGGCAGAAAAGCACAAGGTGTATAAAGCTGAGCTGCAGTTTGACTTGTGCCTATGACCTTGTTTCTTTCTAGGTTTGAGGAGCAGCTACACCAGTGGTTAGCAGAAGACTCTGAGCAGCTCCCATGCTCCTTGTCTCTTCCCCTCTACCTCCCTCAGAGCCTGGTCTGTACACCTCAGGTTATCCGTCCACTGAGTGAAACGCTCACATCTCCACGTCCACAGGTAAAAAAAGAGAACTTGCCATGGGAATAACAGATGTTTTTCATGGTAGAATTTCCAAGTCTGTGAATTTCTGCCTGCCTAGGAGATGGGCTCCAGCTGTCCTGGACAAGTGGGCCTCTGAGCATATTTCCCAGAAACACAGGGTTAGCCTTGTGTTTATATTAAACATGAGTCCTTCTGATCAGTCCATCGCATTGTCGCTGTCCCCTTTGCTATTGTGCATAGTAACAGTGAGCTGAGATGTGGCACAAGAGAATCAGCCAGCCAACACTCCGCTCCACCGAGTTAAAGGTGGGAGCTGGGTTGTGAGAGTGCTAGCTAGGCCCCACCCTCCTGGGAAGGGAAGTGCTCGGCCAGCACCCTAGGAGAGGCTTGTTCCGAGGTCAGGCTGTCTCCAGAGGTAGCAGAGGGCTAACTTTCCCTTGTTCCTGTTGGACAAGTGATTCTTTGACTGTAGTGCATCTTTCCCTCTGGACAGGCTGGAAGTCATGTGGAGCATGGGCATCTGGTGGAGGAGCCCGGCACCTCTCTGTCAGACAGACTGAAACGATTACAACGGCTGATCAGAGCTAACAAGGAAGAGGAGATTGCCTGTGAGCTTCATCTATCTACCCTGCTGGACATGGTGGATGTTTAACTGGGGCCCAAGCCAGCATGTAGAGCAAGAGACCTCACGGCGAAAGATTGTCCAGGATGTGGGGGTCAGACAATCAATGTCCCGAAGCAGGTGCCTATGCCAGAAACTATGCCTCTCCGCCAGGGAGGAATCGTGGCAACATACACTGGACAGAGATGGAGCTTGTGCACCAGTCCCTCCCCTAGCGGAGGGGGTAACTATCCACAGCCCCTCGCCTGCCCAGCCCTGCATTTCTTGCAAGCCCATGTCTGGGTTTTGCCTGGTGTCGTCCAGCGCTATAATTCCTTCACACCACGCTGCCCTATCCCACAGGTGGGGAAACTGGTTGCATCACGACAAGCAGTGCTTCAGGCTTGGTTTGTACATTAATGTTCTCTATATAAACTCCCCCTCGCTTGCGTCCCTAGGACAGCCCCAGCAGAGAGGGGTAATCTGATTGCCGTTCAGACGCTCAGTGCCTGCTCAGCTTCACCACTGTAAGGGAAACAACGCAGCCTGCCCCCTTCTTTGACTGCCAGACCCCCTGCACTGCCAGCATCTTGGGTGGGCTCCCTCTTGATAGTATAGTAAGGCTGCTAAGAAAACTGTAGGCCACCAGGCTGGCAGAGTTAACACTTTAGCCTGGGATTGGATTTTGGTCTTTGCTGAAATGAGAACAAGAAAATACTGCCAGTGGGTGTACAGGAAGAAGACCCATTCTGCTGGAATCATACAGCTCAATTTGGTTTCACTAAAAGAATGTTGTAAGGTAGGTTAGTCCTAAAGTCAGTGAGGATCCTTAGGTAGAAGGGAACAATGTGACTCTAATCTAAACACCATCAGAATACAGCTAGAAGTCACAGGCTGAGCAGTTTTGTAGTCTGTGGAAGTTGTTCTGTTCTAGTATGCTTGTTTTTTATTCACTGGTCTGTTGCCTTTTGAGCCGCCCTGCTGCCCATGAATATTTCCTCCATTTAAGAAACATTTGGAGCATTGTTCTCGTTCTCAAGAATCCATAAGATTCCTGGACTATTGTCTCTGAATAATGCTCCATGCAAGGGGATTCTGGACTTTGTGGCCTACGTTTCGTTATGGTGACAGTTTATGGCAGATATGGACTGGAAGAGCCGCTCCCCTCTCGTGTGGAGTGGTGTACTGCTGAGAACCGAGTGCCTGGGATTTTGTTTTTAAATAGCACAGGGGCGTTGAGGAATTCTTTAGCAGCTGCTGCTTCTCAGCTTCTCATGAGGTTCTTGTTTGGAAAGTTGCATCGTTTTTCTTTTAAAATAAAAGTATTATCTGCAGTGAACTCATGGGACAGTGTGTTCTATGACAGTATTCTAATGGAAGGGTTTGTTCATGTAAGAAAACCAGATTGTTTCAAGCTTGGATTGATCAGGTATCCGGAAACATGGGTATCGACAGGTTTATCAACGAGCAGCTTCTCCTCCTTGCCCACCAATCAGAAATCAGTTGCCTATTTAAACATTTGTATTTAAAATTCTCACTGCTCCCCAAGCATTCACCCCCTGCTCCCAAGTCCCCACATTTTTCCCTGTCTCTCTCTTTAAAGTAAAGCTTTTTATTTGTCCTTAAAATGCTAATAGTAAATGTGGTTTTATCTTTTAAGCTAAAGATCTGCTGATAAAAATTGGAATATGAGGGTTTAAAAAAATGTAAGGGAGGTTGTGCTCGAAGGCTGTTCTTGCTAGTAAACTCTTCCTGCAGACCATGGAGCTAGTTTTGGATTATTTTTGAAACAGACTAAAATGAAATGAACCAGTCCGCATGCATTGTGCTCTCAGCAATGGCTCACTGGTAATGCTGTGGTTGATCTGCTCTGCATTTACCGTTAGTGTTGTAAGACTGTAAAATGGAATCACTGTTTTTGAGATCATGCTTTCAACTAGGTACCAATGTAACTGTTCTATGTATATAATAAATTTTGAATGGCTTAAATTATATTGTCAAAATTTATCACTACAGAAAAATGCTTCATACTCTACATCGAATGCATGTTCTTTGCATTGAAGACTTGCAGTGTCTACACTAGAAATGCTACAGTGACACAATTGCAGTGCTGGAGCTGTGCCACTGAGTGTAAATGCTTCCTAAAGCAACGGAAAGGTTCTTCCTTCACGGTTACGAATCCATCTCTCTGAGGCTGTAGCTAGAGCGATGGAAAAACGACCTAGCAGTGTCTACACCAAGGCTTAGGTTGGCTTTACTACGTTTCATGGTCCTGAGTGATGTTGCGAAGCCGACGTAACTTTGCAGTGTAGACGAGACCTTTGAAAAGATCCCCCAGAGTATTAAGTGTGTTGACTATGCCTAATTGCTGAGAGATGATAAAGCAAATAAGTCTCTTAGTGTATATGCTGCAGATGTTTGTGTTACTGTGTTGGGAAGTAAAAGGGAAAGCTGGACCAGCTCTATCAATTTTCAGGACTTGATAATTGTTATTTAAATAAAAAATAACCTAGGACTTGTCCGAAAGCTCCCACCCCCCACCCCAGCCCTGTGTCGGCTGGACTCCTCTGGCACTAGAGACCTCCTGGCTTAGCCTGAATTGTTTTCCAAATATTGTCAGTTACGTTTCTGTCTCAACTGGTGACGTTTTCAGGGTTCCTAATGCTCACCTGAGTTCAGGGGAGTGTGAATGATCAGCTCACTCTTCCAGTGTGACTCCTGATGTGAAAAGCACCTCTGTAACTGATACATCCGTACTCACAGTTCTGTCACTGTGCGGAATTAGTCGTGTCTGTTTTAATTTAGTGACTAGCCATTATTACAGCTATTGGCTTCTGTTAGTGCTGCGGAGTAACACCGTTCAGAAAGAGTGAGCTGGAGTCCTTTCTTCCATATGCTGCTGACGCACAGTTGCTCACTAAGCTAAAATCAGTTGTCTGTGTAAAGCATTAACATCACTGGTAATTTGGAGACAGCGGGGTGCATCTCAGGGCCTGATTTGTCCTCCGTTACGTTGGTTACTGATGACAAGAAAGGAGAAGAAGTGAGCCCAACTTGACTCCCAGAACCCAAGCTGTGGCTAGCTGGCAGTTTTGAAACCATGTCACTTTGTATGGAATGCTCAGAGAGACTAACATGGCTCCCCACGCACTCTGCCAGATCTGCTGCTCTTGTGAGACTGAGCCCATGGATAAAGCCTTCCTAGGTGTTGCCATCATCATTGTGAACGTATCTACTTGGAACAAGTTTGCATCTGCACTGGTTGTATTTGTTCATCATATACTGGTACAATGCCAGCACCCTGGCTATGGAAACTGGCCAAGCAATGCTTATGTGCCAGAGTGACAGACCTCTTAAATCCTGCTGATAGTTGGAAATCACTGCATTGAATCTTTCCTAATTGCACGTGCAGTCTGGGTGCACAGTCATTAAAGAAGGCTGATGCAGCTCTGGAAAGAGGACAGGCGTAAGAACACCCAGCCCAGAAACTACTCCCCATTCTCTCCAGCTCTGGTAGGAGCACACGGAGCCCCTGAGAAGCACCGTACTCAGCTGGAGAGGATAAACTGAAGGGACCTGAGTAAAGAGGGGGAAGGTTTGAGCACTCAGCCTAAAATCAAGATGTTGAGAATAAAAATCAAGGAACTGAAGGACATGAAGAGAAGAAATTCTTGATTTGCTTATACACCACTGCTAGGAGCCTGGGTAACAAACAAGAGGAATTAGAATTGCCCATTTATGAACATACATTTGATCTAGTTGGTGTTACTGAAACTTGGTGGGATGATTCCCATGAATGGAATGTTAAAATCAATGGCTATCACCTATTTAGGAAGGATTGATTGGGCAAAAGGGGAGGGGGAGTGGAACATTGTCAAAAATGACATTACCTTTTTCCATGTCACTGATAACTCAGAAGAAAATTATCTAGAATGCTGATGCATCAATGTCCTAACCGATAAAGCACAAGATTGGGTACCAGCTGGCATCTACTACAGACCATCAGATCACATCAGAGAGCAGGATAACCAGGAGTCTGTTCTGGGCCCAGTGCTGTTCAGTATATTCATACATGATCTGGAAAAGGGTAAACAATGAGGTGGCAAAATGTACACACGATACAAAATTACTCAAGATAGTTAAGTGCAAAGCAGACTGTGAAGAGCTACAAAGGGATCTCACAAAACTGGTGCCTGGGCAACAACATGGCAGAGGGCATTCAGTGTTGATAAATGCAAAGTAAGGCACATCGGAAAACATTATCCCAACAAAATGATGGGGGTCTAATTAGTTGTTACCATTCAAGAAAGAAATCTTGGAGTCGTTGTGGATAGTTCTCTGAAAACATCCGCTCTATGTGCAGCAGTAGTCAAAAAAGCTACCAATGTTAGGAAATATTAGGAAAGGGATAGATAATAAGACAGAAAATATCATATTGCCTCTATATAAATCTACAGTACTCCCACATCTTGAATATTGTGCACAGATCTCGTCACGCCATCTCAAAAAAAGATATATTGGAATTGGAAAAGGGCAACGAAAATGATGCTATGGAACAGCTTCTATATGAGAAGAGATTAAAAAGATTGGGACTTTTCAGCTTGGAAAAGAGATGACTAAGGGGGGGTATGATAGAGATCTATAAACTCATAATTGGTGTGGAAAACGTGAATAAGGAAATGTTATTTACTCCTTCATATAACACAAGAACTAAGAGTCACCTAATAAAATTTATAGGCAGCAGATTTAAAACAAACAAAAGGAAGTATTTCTTCACACAACTCTCAGTCCGCCTATGGAAAACTTTGCCATGGGATGTTGTGAAGGTCAAAACTATAACATGGTTCAAAAAAGAGCTAGGAGGATAGGTTCATCCATGACTATTAAGCAGAGTGGGCAGGGATCGCAACACCATGCTCTGAGTGTCCCTAGTCTCTGTTTGCCAGAAGCTGGGAGTGGGCAACAGGGGATGGAGCCCTTGATGATTACCTGTTTTGGTCATTCTCTCTGAAGCACCTGGCATGGACCACTGTGGGAAGACTGGATACTGGGCTAGATGGGCCATTGGTCTGACCCAGCATGGCAGCTCTTATGTTCACACATAATTGCTGTGATCAATCCATCCCCCAAGACTCATCTATACCTGAGAAGGGAGAGGGTAGTTTTTGGGTGCACTTAATCATCTCAGAGCCATTCTATTACTTGATAATTTGCCCTCTTGATAGCTGGTATAATTGCACCCCTTGCTGGTGGCAATGTTTCTCTCTGTTTGCCTGCCTGGAAACATCCACCAAAGTAATTCTGGAAGTGTTGTAGTGTTGGCCTTCAAATGGTAAACTTGGCATAGGAATATCTCCAGTGCATTTATAACCTCATCAGTGACCGTCTCGACTGTTCCACCACCTGCACAGTGAGGGAGGAGAGTCTTCTGCAGCTGAATCAAATGCCTGCCAGTAAGATAATTTGGTCTTTTCTAGCCGACCTTCCAGTAGTGTCACATCCTGAAAGGGTGCAGTGTCTTTTTTTAATGGTCCAAGGCCTTGTCTACACTACGAGAGTAGTTCGATTTTACTTAAATCGAATATTTGGAATCGATATTGCAAAGTCGAACGTGTGTGTCCACACTAAGGACAGTAATTCGACTTTGTGAGTCCACACTAACGGGGAAAGCGTCGACATTGGAAGCGGTGCACTGAGGGCAGCTATCCCACAGTTCCCGGAGTCCCCGCCGCCCATTGGAATTCTGGGTGGAGCCGCAAATGCCTTCTGGGTAAAAAAAAAAGGGGCCAGGGTGCTTTTGGGTAACTGTCGTCATCCGTCCATCACTCCCGCCCTCCCTCCCTCCCTGAAAGCGCCGGCGGGAAATCATTTCGCGCACTTTTCAAGTCATTGACAGCGCGGACGCCACAGCACTGTGAGCATGGAGCCCACTGCAACCATCGCTGCAGTTGTGGCCGCTCTCAACGCCTCGCAGCTTATCATACAGGTTGCCCTGAGGCAGATGCAGAAAAGTCAGGCGAGGAGGCTACGTCAACGCGGTGATGACCTGAAGTCTGAGAGTAGCACAGACCTCTCAGAAAGCAGGGGACCCAGCGCCGAGGACATCACGGTGGCAATGGGTCATGTTGATGCTGTGAAACGGCGATTCTGGGCCCGGGAAACAAGCACTGAGTGGTGGGACCGCATAGTGCTGCAGGTCTGGGATGAATCACAGTGGCTGCGAAACTTCCGCATGCGGAAGGGAACTTTCCTTGAACTTTGTGAGTTGCTGTCCCCTGCCCTGAAGCGCAATGACACCCGGATGCGACCAGCCCTGACTGTCCAGAAGCGAGTGGCCATAGCCCTCTGGAAGCTTGCAACGCCTGACAGCTACCGGTCAGTCGCGAGCCAGTTTGGGGTGGGCAAATCTACCGTGGGGGTTGTTGTGATGCAAGTAGCCAAGGCAATCGTTGATGTACTGCTGCCAAAGGTAGTGACCCTGGGAAACTTGGAGGCGATCATAGATGGCTTCGCAGCGATGGGATTCCCAAACTGCGGTGGGGCCATAGATGGAACTCACATCCCTATCCTGGCACCGGACCACCAGGCCAGCCAGTACATTAACAGAAAGGGCTACTTTTCCATGGTGCTGCAAGCACTGGTGGACCACAGGGGACGTTTTACCAACATCAATGTCGGATGGCCGGGCAAGGTTCATGACGCTCGTGTTTTCAGGAACTCTGGTCTGTTTAGACGGCTGCAGCAAGGTATTTACTTCCCGGACCACAAAATAACTGTTGGGGATGTGGAGATGCCTATAGTCATCCTCGGGGACCCAGCCTACCCGCTAATGCCCTGGCTCATGAAGCCCTATACAGGTGCCCTGGACACTGAAAAAGAACTCTTCAACTACCGGCTGAGCAAGTGCAGAATGGTGGTGGAGTGTGCTTTTGGACGTCTCAAGGGGAGATGGAGAAGCTTGCTGACTCGCTGTGATCTCAGCGAAACCAATATCCCCATTGTTATAGCAGCTTGCTGTGTGCTCCACAATCTCTGTGAGAGCAAGGGGGAGACCTTTATGGCGGGGTGGGAGGTTGAGGAAATTAGCCTGGCTGCTGATTACTCACAGCCAGACAGCCGGGCGATTAGAAGAGACCAGCGGGAAGCGCTGTGCATCCGGGAGGCTTTGAAAGCAAAGTTCCTGAGTGAGCAGGGTAACCTGTGACTTTCTAATTTTGTGTACAGAGAAGCCTTCACCCCACTTCCAACACACGTTTCAAAATAAAAATAGTTCTACTTTGTTAAAGCACACCGTTTTCTTTAATACTGTTTTCGCGGGAATTTTTTAAAACTGGGACGCAGACTGTGGTGCGGAGCGGGTGTAGTGTAGTCGCGCGAATGCAGCTTCTAAACTCAAGGACTGACAGGCTCCGCTGCGGTGGGATGGTTCTTTCAACGGAGCCTGTCACCCCTCCTGATACGGACTGTGTGTATGGGGGGTCTATGTGAGTTTGTGGCAGGGGTGGGACGGTTACAGATCCCCTGCTGTGTGGCTCTGTGATCCTGCCTAAGGACCGCCGCTTAAGATCTCTAACTGCCCTCCCCTGACACAAAGTCACAGAGCAACCCACCCCCCACCACATAACATGAAAAGAACCTCCCAGACTAACCAGGGTAAGTAGTCACTGCATCACTGCACTATGTATGTGCCCTGCTGCTGTGCCTGCCCCCTACTATGTACCCTGCCAAAGGTGACTGTCCTGTCCAATTACCAACCCCCTTTCCCCCCCCTCCTCCAAAAGAACATGATGGAAACAGTAGTTAACAGAAACATATTTTTTATTATCAACTACACATGGGACTGGGAAGTGAAACTTGGACGGGGGCTTGTGTCAGGCGGGAAGGAAAGAACTTGTCAAACTTTGGGGAATGAGAGCCTTCTGCTGCTCGAGCTCTCTGCAGGGGTGGAGTGAGAGTTAGCAGGGACTCTGCCGCCTCTCCTTCTGTGCACTTTGGGTGAAGGGAGTATGGGACTTGGTGGCGGGGGAGGGCGGTTAGAGATGGACTGCAGCGGGGCTCTGTCCTCCTGCCTCCGTTCCTGCAGAACATCCACAAGGCGCCGGAGCGTGTCCGTTTGCTCCCTCAGTAGTCCAAGCAGGGTTTGAGTCGCCTGCTGGTCTTCCTGACGCCACCTCTCCTCCCGATCCATGTTGGCTTGGTGCATTTGGGACAAGTTCTCCCGCCACTGGGTCTGCTGTGCTGCCTGGGCTCGGGAGCAGGCTATAAGCTCTGAGAACATGTCCTCCCGTGTCCTCTTCTTCTTATGCCTAATCCTCCCTAGCCTCTGGGAGTGTGATGACAGGCTAGGTTGTGAGACAGTCGCAGATGGGGCTGTGGGAATGGGAAAAAGGGAGTGAATTCCTCAGAAAGATAAATGTAGTTGTGAACAAAGAACATAGTCTTTCTCTGTGAACAGGACCATGCACAGCACCTATCACATGCGCACTCAGCACAAGGTCGAATTCTCGGCCTTCGCATTCAGTGTCTGGGGTTTTGCAGAGCACTTTTGAGAACCCTGTCAGGACAACGGAATTGCTCTTGCACGCAGACATGGTAAGCCGTAGATTCGTGGCAGCTTAAAACTTTAATATTAGCAATGGCCTCATTTCACATTGAAATCAATGTCGGTCCCTGCTGCCAGCAATCCGGCAAGCAGGAAGTCTGCTCCTGTCCCACACCCTCGCGGCTGTCCCCGGGAACGATCCCTTTCGGCTGACCCTCTCCCGCCTCCACCGCGTGGCTGCAAACCAGCGGTTACAGTTCTGTAAAGGAACGGTAAAGCAGTCCCAACACTAACATTCCCCTACCTCATTCAAAGCAGGTCATCATGAGCGACATCACCCTCATGAGGATCTCTGAGAGCGACAGACAGAGAATGCTCCGGGAAAGCCTTCAAAGACCAGGGCCGTATGCCGCCATGCTGTGCCAAGCAATGATTCCAGAGTACTTGCTAGTCTCGTGGCGCGGCAACGTGTCCTACTACGGAGGACCCAATAAGGCCGCTCTCCCCAAGAACCTAATGCAGCGGATTTCAAATTACCTGCAGGAGAGCTTCCTTGAGATGTCCCAGGAGGATTTCTGCTCCATCCCCGGACATATAGACCGCATCTTACTGTAGCTGCAGTAGCAGGGACTAAACAGTAGAGCGGCTTGGGCAGGACAATCATGCAAAACCGGACATTGCTAGATTTTTTTCAAATTGTTGCACTGCCCATGACTGAACCGTTAAGTTAATCAAACTAATCATGAGAAACCCATTTTTTAAATTGTTAATAATCATGTTCTGTTACAAATAAATGTTTAGATGTTTACAACACTTACTGGATGATCCTTCACCAGATTCTGTGTCTGGGGTAACGGCTGGGGAGGGTTGGTAGGGGATCTCTGTAAGGGTGATGAAGAGATCCTGGCTGTCGGGGAAATCAGCGTTGTGAGCGCTGTCGACTGCCTCGTCCTCCTCATCTCCTTCCTCATCTTCCCCGTCCGCTAACATGTGCGAGGATCCGGCCGTGGACACTATCCCATCCTCAGAGTCCACAGTCAGTGGTGGGGTAGTGGTGGCGGCCGCACCGAGGATGGAATGCAGTGCCTCGTAGAAACGGGATGTCTGGGGATGGGATCCGGAGCGTCCGTTTGCCTCTTTGGTCTTCTGGTAGCCTTGCCTCAGCTCCTTGATTTTCACGCGGCACTGCGTTACATCCCGGCTGTATCCTCTCTCTGCCATGTCTTTAGAGATCTTCTCATAGATCTTTGCATTCCGTCTTTTGGATCGCAGCTCGGAAAGCACGGACTCATCGCCCCACACAGCGATGAGATCCAAGACTTCCCGATCAGTCCATGCTGGGGCCCTCTTTCTATTCTGAGATTGCACTGCCATCAGTGCTGGAGAGCTCTGCATCGTTGCCAGTGCTGCTGAGCTCGCCACGATGTCCAGACAGGAAATGAGATTCAAACTGGCCAGACAGGAAAAGGAATTCAAATTCAAATTTTCCCGGGGCTTTTCCTGTGTGGCAGTTCAGAACATCCGAGCTCTTACTGCTGTCCAGAGCGTCAACAGAGTGGTGCACTGTGGGATAGCTCCTGGAGCTATTAGCGTCGATTTCCATCCACACCTAGCCTAATTCGACATGGCCATGTCGAATTTAGCGCTACTCCCCTCGTCGGGGAGGAGTACAGAAGTCGAATTAAAGAGACCTCTATGTCGAACTAAATACCTTCGCGGTGTGGACGGGTGCAGGGTTAATTCGATGTAACGGCGCTAACTTCGACATAAACGCCTAGTGTAGACCAGGCCTAAGTGATAGGAACACATCTCTGAGGGACACAGCAATTCTGTTTCCCAGCAGCAGGCACAAAAACAGAATCTTGCTGAAGACTTGGGTAGCGTGTCTCAGAGTGCACTACAACATCTGTGTCTTGTGCAAAACTCTATAGAGTTTAGTATCATCTCAGGAGGGATAGCTCAGTGGTTTGAGCATTGGCCTGCTAAACCCAGGCTTGTGAGTTCAGTCCTTGAGGGGGCCACTTAAGGATCTGGGGCAAAATCAGTACTTGGTCCTGCTAGTGAAGGCAGGGGACTGGACTCAATGACTTTTCATGGTCCATTCCAGTTCTATGAGATAGGTATATCTCCATATATTATTAGTGGCACTGATGGCATGCAAGATAATTTCAATGTCAGTCTCCTCGTGGGAACTATGAAGAAACTCCACTGAACAGTGCAAGGCAGCAGATACATTGTCTTGCAATGAAGAAATTCTTTGAATAATTCTTCACATAGAATCATAGAATATCAGGGTTGGACCTCCCCCACTGCAACTTGAGACCATTACTCCTTGTTCTGTCATCTGCCACCACTGAGAACAGCCGAGCTCCATCCTCTTTGGAACCCCCCTTCAGGTAGTTGAAGGCTGCTATCAAATCCCCCCTCATTCTTCTCTTCTGGAGACTAAACAATCCCAGTTCCCTCAACCTCTCCTCATAAGTCATGTGCTCCAGACCCCTAATCATGCTGGAGCATTTTCCCTGCAATGTATGTGGTTAAGTTGTCCTTCGTGCGAGTATGAGACATTAGTTTCTTCATTGTGACACTGGAGATGTTCATGGAGTCAATGACTTTGTATTGGACAGCTGCAATACCATGGAGTCTCTTCTTTCTGGTAACATTTTTAATTTATTCCTCTGCATTCAGTCAAACACAAGGTGGACTTCATCATAGGTCCAGTATTTTCTTCATGGCCACATCATAAAGTGTTCAGCCAAATCTCAGAATGTGTTCACAGTTTCTGATTTGTCAAGAGCTTGAGCTCAGCCATACCATCTATGATTGCTATGATGAAAGGCCTCTACTGGAATAAGATACTGGTCACGTCAGTAGGTGCTGACTTAGGAAGATGATGCAAGCTGTGCATTAGTTTGTTTTTTGCCTGGCATATATTCATTGTTCTGTTGCATTCGAACATCAATTGTGATACCACAGAACACTTGTACTTTCCCTAAGTCTCTCATAAATCAACATCATGCTGAGATCTGGACACAGTCACGAGACAAGCAAACAATGACACGTCTGTGATTGACGTAAGCTGTGTAAGAGTCCCTTCCACCTTCATTTTGACTTTCCTCTTTGCATTCAAGCACAACTTTAGTCTGTTCTTGAGTGGAGCTCTTAGACGGACAGAGCCTTGGCTAATACCTTTACCATCTGCTGTATCATCACAGAAGTAAGTATAAGTTATTGGAAGCACAAACTATAAACCTACCTTGACAAGGTCTGGGGGAATGTGCATCCCTTCAGTCAGGTCCATGCAGCGAAGAACCTGGTTTGCAGGTGTAGTCAGTGGAGGAGCCAATGCATAAGCTGCACGAGGAATTTGCTACATGATTTGGAACGAATTCTTCAACCAACAGCCACTCGTAGCAGTAGATTACACACATGCTGCACTGTTGTTGTGTATGTGTTGGAAACCTCTTGTGACCAATGTGTTACTGATGCCAAAAACTGTAAAAATGTACAATGTGTATGACTTATGGGAAAATCCTCAAACATGCTGAAATGGTATATGGAAACAAACTATGTAATAGAAACTCTTATACTGATGCTGTTTGGTTCAGTAAGAACACCACCCTTTGCATTAGAAAGCCTAATAATGAGGTTTCTCAGCTAATGCCCATCCACACTCCTAAAACTTTCCATAGCAGAAAAACCATTACAAGCTGGGACTGCTGTGCAAAAAGGGAAACTGAGGTACAACAGCTCACAGCCTTCCTGGCTGAATGCCAGAGTAAGTGCTCTCTGAAGAACACTAATGGCTATGTTAAGTCAACACACAGACCAAACCCTGAAATCACTGAACTGTTTCACAAAGTACGGACTGTTTTTAACTTGGACCAGAGCATGCATCACTAATTTGGCCTTACAAAGAATTCAGTATAAACACAGCTCCTGTCAAAATTGGAACGTACTTAAGGTGTATCCAGGAGCTCTATTTACTCCCTTCTACACCAATCTCGTGTTAGGGGTGTGACGTTATCTAATTAAAATATGACCATGCAAATCATTGTTGCTACCACTGTTCTATAATTGCAACAAATCTTATAGAAAGTGTCATGTATGGCCAGAGAGGGTTAAGCATCTGGCAGGATAATTGACCCAGAGTCACCCATTAGAGAGATGTTAGAAAGGTATGTAAATAGTAATTAAGGCCATTTCATGGTAGATAGGCTAGAACTTTGAAATGCAAACCTATATTGTTAGAAATTAGAGGTGATACTAATTGTATGTGTGTACTGTACTCATCTCTTGTTTGATGCTAACCGTGTAAACAAGACCGTTCCTGTCTATCACTGTTGCTATTGATTCAGAGATCAAAAGGACATATTAACATTTAGCTGAACTGTAAACATAGTAACATCACTGGGTTCATCTCTCTTTGAAATGTGCAGCGAATCACCTGAGAATGATGGAAAACGGGCAACACTGCCTTGTGTTAATCTGTGTGGTAATTACCGGCGAAGCTTAGGAAATGGCTCTACTTCAAAAGTCCCCATAATTGCCTATTGTTCGCCGAAAGACTCCGAGCTGTCATGAGAAGGCTTGAAACTGAATAAAGACGCCTGGGGTCCCAATTCTTTTTATCTCAGATCTGCTTGATGCTTCATATAGGGGAAGCTTAAACCCAAGACTGAGATCTCCAGTCCTAATCTGGAATCACCTTGAATATGAACATGGGACTATAACCTCTGGACTATTTCTGACAGAACTCTTTGTAACTACAAAGTTAATCATCTCCACTATGGATCTAATCTCAAGAACTGTACTCCTGTCTGTATGTAGACTGATCTTTTAACCAATACATGCTTACAGCCCAAAGAAGAGAGTGTATTTGGGTAAAATCTGGAATATTCATTAACCTGGGAGGTAATGTGTCCGATCCTTTGGGATTGGTAGAACGTTTTTATCTGATGAATAAGATTTTTCCGTAATCCTCCTCATATTTGATTTGGGTGTCTGAGTGGCTGGGTTGCTTTAAGGCAGTGGTCACCAACCGGTCGCTCACGATCGACTTGTCAATCCTAGAGGATCTCCCAGTCGATCGCGATCTCCGGCGGTGCAGTGTGACTGCTGCTAAGGCAGACTCCCTGCCTACCCCAGCCCTGCGCCGCTCCCGGAAGAGGCCAGCGTGGCCCCAGGGGTCTTTCCCCGCACTGCTCTTGCCTGCAAGCACCACCCCTGCAGCTCCCATTGGCCGGGAGAGCTGCGGGGGCGGTGCTTGCAGACAGGGGCAGCGTGCGGAGCCACATACCCCCTTCCGGGAGCAGTGTAGGGCCGGGGTAGGCAGGGAGCCTGCCTTAGCCTTGCTGCACCCGCCACTGACCAGGAGCCGCCGGAGGTAAGTGCTGTCCAGCAGGAGGCTGCACCCTAACCCCCCTCCCAGAGGCAACACCCCATACCCCCTCCTGCATCCCATATCCCCTGCCCCAGGCACAAGACCACAACAGCTTACAGAAGAATGGGACGGAGTCTGGTGTGGTCTTAGCTTCATAACAAAACTTGAGTGACTCCCCGGTGGCACTCTGCATGCAATTGGCAACGCTTTCCCGGGGCAACCCGAGGAGTTGCCGACAGCATAGAACTGGTAGCGATGCTGCAGGGCCAGGGGGTTGCTCCCATTCCCATTGAATCCATGCATGTGGCACAGCAATTTTACTTCCTGGGCTCCAGCTGGCAAGCACCTCCAGAGGTTCTGAGGGATCACAGATACAGCATAGAACCTGAACCGTATCAGACTCCAGACACTTATGAACAGCAGGGTGCTGGTGCAACAGTGGGATGTCATGGCTTGTGTTTGAGACCTGTGAGGGGGCACAGAAGAGAGAATAAACTCCCACACTCCCCCCATATATACTGGGAGAATCTGGGGCCAATATTACAGGGTGAACATGAAGCAGTGACCTATGTGGGGGTGGCCATAATAAATTGAGGACATCTCTGGCCTTTTCCTGCCTCAACATCGTGGTAGGCACTGACAAGCCCACCCAACGCATATTTTCTAACGGCCCCAAGCCGTTCCTCCTTGCTAGCCAAGGAGGATGGCTGGCAGGATGGAGAAGACAGTTATACTATTCCTTGTTGGACAGGTGGTTTACCCTTCCACTCTTTGGGCTGTGAAGAATGAAACCATTTCTGCCAGGGTTTCCCATTTTTTCCATTCAGGATTTCTACCTGCTAAACTCTGTGGGCTCTGGGCTCTACTACTCTGTGGGTTCCAGGATCATCTACTCCGTGGTGTTGGTGATTTTATATAAATGCTTTAAAATGTTTAGGATAAGGTTTTTATATTGTTTCCCCTCATCCATATGGGCTTCAATATGGAATCGAATTTCCATTTTGTCCCCAAAGGCGGGAAAATTAAGGCACCAAAGCTGTGGCATGAGGATTGGTTCAAACCAGTTGGAACTGACATGGAACTGCCATCACCTCAGCACTTTCCCGCCACTCACTCCTTCTAAGGAACTGTGCCACATCATCACGGCGCTGTCCGTCCAGGAGGCAGCCGTGGGGGGTTGGGCTTTTGCGCTGGTCTCCGGATCAAGAGCTGTAAAGGATCCTGTGACACTATCGACTTACCTGCCATCCAGGGTCCTTTGGTCCACCAGTCAGCAGCTTCAGTTCCAGCAGCTGAGACCCAGTGTTCCTCCCCAAAGGCCAGCGTTTGGCCGAGGGTAGAAGGTCCTGGACCCACTTCTCACTACCATCTGACCTGCCCATACATGACATCCGACTAGCAATAGGCTATACTGGGGATTTGTTATATTCCTGTTGCCAAGGGAGGGATATATTAGGTCTGAGCTTCAAGCTCCTTTGTTGCAGTCCACTGTTTGCTGAGTTGTGTGTGTTTACTTGTGGCTTTCCCCTTACCCCTTTCCTGTAACCAACCCTTCATACACTGCTTACCTGTTTCAACATAATTTTTGTCTCTCCTCCTCTTTCCTACGTCACACTTGTGAGGGAGGGTGGGTCACAGGAGCTGCTTCCTCAGGTGACAGACCCTGATAAGAAGACCAAGAACCTGTACCTGTAAAAGGCAAACAGAGAGGCATACTGGGGTTCATTTAGTTTTGATTTTCCCTGGTTACAGTGAGCTCCGAGTGAACACCCTTTCCCTGTGGACTCAGAGCTAAATCTTTTGCGGGTTTATGGGGTCTCCCACCAGCGAAAGAGCCCCACACTGCAATACCCCACTCAATCTCCACCTCTTAACAATTATCAAAACAGAATGTACAAGCCATACACACAATGCTCACCACTCCCAACAAGACATGAACCCTTCCTGCTGGCTAGCCAGGATCAGGTCCATCTGGGGGACTCAGCCTCTGCATGGTGCCACGGGCGAGTGTCAAGGTGCCGGGGCTGTTTCCTGGAGTTGGTTCCCTGAGAGCATCCCCTTTCCCAAGGGCATTTCCTCTTCTTCATTACCCATCTCTAACCTGTTGGTTTTCTTGTCTCAAGCCAGCAGCCAAGGGGTTCTTATTCCAGCCATCTCTGTTTCCCTTCTCTCACGAACGATCCCCACCAAAAGCCCTTTCACGCAGTCACAGTATTGCTCTAAAATCTTGACTTAAGGCAGAACTCTTTAACTCATTGCACGGTCCTACAGTTACTCTAAGCACGATTCTTAACTTAAAAGTTACAGGCCGTTACCAAATACTCTATGAGAGAGAGACCTCGCTAAAGGAGCTTAATCTGGAAAAGGAAGAGACCGTTTGCGCAGGTCTGTGCCTCGGTTTCCCCACTCCACAGCAACTACTCGGCAAGTACCACGTGATTAGGGTCATGGGCTGCCCCCATTAGCCACTAACATTTACCAGCTTTGCCCATTTGGGGGATGCTCGTGTATTCGGGTTACTCTTCTGGGGGCGGGGGGGTGGGCTGTACTTTATCCATGTGCTGCTTGTGTCACGTGTCTTTGCAGACGGAGCCCTCGGTTCTCCCTGCTGCAAGTTCCCGCCCAGCGAAGCGATCCTGCCGGGCCGGGGTTCCCCGGGCTGGGCTCAGTCAGAGACACACACTCTCCCCCCCCCCCCCGGCTCTGGCTTTCTGGCCGCCCCAAGGAAAACAACAGCGGGGCGGGCGGGAGGGGCACCCAAGGCCGGGGGGGGAGGCTCTTGCCGGGCTGCCCGCGGGCGGAGGGGGCGGGCGGGCGCCGCCCTCCACGCGCTCCCTGCGGCTGCCGCTCGTTCGGGGTTTCTGGCTCGAGCCGCTCCCAGGGCCCGCAGTTGGCCCCGCCCGCGCGCGCACGCCCGTGACAGGGATTTCAAAGCAACCGGCCCCAGGCCAGCTCGCGACACCAGCCTCAGGGAGAGCCAGAGCCAGCCCCTCCCCCCAGCGCCCTGGCGGCGGCCCGGCCCCGTAATGAACGCAGCCAGCGGGCACTGCGGGGCTCCGCGAGGCGACAGGGCAGCGGGCGGGGCGGCCCAGCCACGCTGACAACAATCAATACGGCTTGACGCTCCTGAATTCTATTGGCCAGCCGCAGCCCCGCCCAGCATGGCCCCGCCCCCTCCCGCGGGCCACCCGCCCCGCTGGCTCATCGGCCACCAATGGGCTCCCTTGTGGGTTGTGGCCGCCCTCCGATTGGCTGCTGGCGCAGCGCGAGCTGCCGCCGGGCCGGTCTGTCGGGCGCCGGGTGCCCTGAGTCCGCGCGGCCCCAGCGGTGAGTGAGTCTCGTGAGCCTGGAGAGCGGGGCCCGATCCGGCTGCAGCTCTGGGCCCGGCCCGAGCGCCGCGGGTCCCTGTCCCCCCTTCTACCCCCCCCGGGGGTCCCTGCCCCCCCCCCCCCCCCGGGCCCCTGCCCCCCCTCCTCCCCCCCCCGGGGGTGCCGGCCCCGTGCCTGGGGGCGGGTCCCTGCCCCCCTGGATGTGGGGGGGGGATGTTTGCTTCCCTCCAGGGAGGTCGTGGGGGGACGGGGGCTGAGGGAGAGTCTCTTCTCCACCCCAGGGAGGTTGTGGCAGGAGGGGGTGCCAGCCCTGTGACTGAGGATAGAAGTTGCCTGTGGCTTGGCATGGCTATGAGGAAGCGTGGCCGAGAAGGTAAGTGTTGGCCTAGGGCTTAGGAGATCCGGCTTCTGTTCTCTGCTCTCACAGACTTCCGATGTGACCTTGGTAGAGGCATTTAGGCTCAGAAATTTCATGGTGTTTAGGAGTTGGTGTGCTCAGCATTGCAATTCCTAGCTAGTTTAGGTACCTACATCTAACTGACTGTCAAAATGAGAGATGTACGTTTCTAAATCGTCTAGGCATTGATGAGAACATTAAAGACTATCCTAACGCCTGCATACGAAGGAACAGAATTTAGGTTCCATGCATAACTTCAGTTCTGGTACTTCCTGACTTTTTAGCGTATAACTTTGTGACCTTAAAGTTCAGCTTGCCAGAGGAAGAAGGAAACAAAATGTGCAGTGACAGAGAAGGGAAAAGGACATGTCTGAGAATTCATGCTCTATAGGTTTACGTCCGATAGTGCTGACGTAAGCCTTAATCACAATAAAAATAAATACACCTAATATTGGTGGGTGTTTTTTAACCTAGATGATTCTAAAACACGTCTTATTTCTAGCTCCAGGTAGATAACCGAGCAGAGATGCCTCCTTGTGTAACTGTTCTGATTATTGGAGCTGGATGCCGGGGAAAACGCTACTCTTATTTTGCTGTGCATTTTCCCAATCGAATGAAGGTAAAGATGTCATATGCTGTCAACATTTTTCAAGGGATCTTGTGTCTTATGGTTGCTGCAATTCAAGAACTCTGTTAAAATTAACAATCACCATATAAAATGTGAGGCAAATTTCTTTAAATGTTTGAAAGTACACAGTTAATGAGAAAACAGATCTTTTCCCAATATTTTACTACTTTATTGGTTCATAACTCATAACAGCAGGAATTTTAAATTTCAAACACAGCATTCGCAATGCCTTGTGTTAGAAAAGGGCTGGTTTTCAACTACTATATTTACCTTCTGAAAGTGCGGTATTGAGTGTGAGCACTTTGTTGTTTTTCCTTAAGTGTAAAGTTCAGAATTGCAGCTAGAGCCACTGGGCGTGCATGCGCTGCTGGGGAACTGCAGCATGTTTTTCGAGATCGTTAAGCTGGAGCATTTCGAAGCAATCTGACAAAACTGAAGTTGGACTCTCTTCCCTCCTCTTTCACTATCCTACATGAGTGGTGATTTGATTTACATCACACTTGCTAAAAAAACAAGTCCACTTTGAGCCTGGGTACTTACCTGCAGCAGTTATAGATCCGACTGCAAGTGAGCAATTGGTGAAAGAGGAAGAGAACAAGGGACACAGAGCTGGTGTTCAGTTGCACTACTAGAAAAATGCTTGACGTCATATTCTCCAACTATTAAATTACATTGAGCACAGTCTAAAGAATCTCCTGACTAAGTCAACAGTAAACTTAAGACTTAAAGGCCAAAGTCTGGGCCGTGCCCACAGCATCTTCTTAGTCCGTGGTATAGTACATGTGGGTTTTGGCCGGTGGATCTGAGAGCACCCTTTCCAACAGCTAGCAGTGCTGTAATTCTCCTCATATCCCTTTAAAGTAGCAATAGAGGTGGTGATAATCAAGGACACTGAGGAGCAGAGTCTAATCCCAGCTCCTTATTAGACACATCAGGAGCCTACTCTGCCATCATGCCCTCTTCAGTTTAACTGTGTCCGTAAACCAAACTTGGTTATACAAATGCCAAACTGCCCCCCCCCCCCATCATGGTACTATGAGAATGAGATTTCCTGCACTTGGTTTTTGCTCCGCTGTCCACTTCTGATTAGTGCTGACAGCAGTGGGTGGTGGAGGAGTGACCATGGCACAAGATCCTCCTGTGCAGCAAGGTGCCTGCAGTTGTTAGCCACAGTCCTGGCAGGAGAAGCTATCTTCAAGGTGTGGCGCTTGCTAACCTCATTATCCCACTGATCTTGCTAATGACTTCATTTTGGGAGTTAATCTTCAACACATGCTGTTTAACAGTCAATTGCTAATAAGACAATTGCCACCTGTATTCTGGTAATGGATAAGATGCTTGGCCTTTTGTGTATTACTAAAACAAGCTGGAGGATTCTGTTAGTCCTGTGATGACTTGGTTTGCTCCAGTAGACAGAGCCTGGACTCCAGTCTGAGATCAAACATCTCCACCACAGTTAAAAAGCCCCACAGCCTAAGCCCTGTGACCCTGAGTCAGCTGTAGGTGTTTAGTTGCAATGTAGACGTACTCTCAGACAGCAACAACAACTATTTGTGTACTAGAAGAATGTCTTCCATGGGTGGTTAAAGTCAGTAACAAGACTTTAGACCCATTATTACAAGAAACTGTCAATGATTTTCTTGTTGAGGGCAACAGGCTGTCCAAAGTCTTACAAATAGCAGTTCGACTTGCTCTGGAAATTCACCAACTATATTGCAGTCTTGAATATTTTTTTAAATGAAAGATTGAGAAGGTGGTGGTGGGTTTTGTTTTGTTTACAGCTGCAGTAAGCTCAGTCAATTTCCAGGGTCCCTATCAATCTGGCTTCAGATTTGGGAATGGAAGAGAGACTCATTGTATTGACAGTTGATCTCAAGTAAGATGCCAAACTGATTCTACTAATTATTTCTGCCTTTTGATGCCATTCGCTACTAAGGTTTTTACTCTCCTGTAGGTTCTTGTAGGGATAGACAAAATGACCCCGTGGTTTGTTCCTCCCTCTGTACAAGATACAGAGGGTAGTGTTGGGCAACTGCTGCTCCTTACAAAGGGCTCTTACACAGAGAGTTCTTGATGCCCCTCCTGGTCAATGTGTATGTGAAAAGCCACCCGGGAAAATAGTGTAACATATTGGGCTGAAATATCATCACTAAGATGTTGGTGATAGTAGCTAGAGGAGAGAGTCTGGTCAGTGTCCATGCTAATTGAATGGGTTTTGCCTACTTCTTGCCAATATGCTTTGCAGGTCTCTGGCAGGCCTATTTGGCCCATTGCTGTCCTGAATTCTTTGTGCTTTGAGGCGACAAGAGTCCCGAAGTCCCTTCGGATCTGTGGGAGGGCTCTACTGCTTTTGGTCCGGTCCCGAGTTTAGCGTGCTCTTACATTTCCTTGTTAGTACTCCTGACCTGGCCGCCAGTCTCAAGATTTATACATTTACCAAGATAATACCATGGTTCCAGAAAAGAGATTTGCCTCTTTGTTTTGCCGTTGGCTGTTACTTACTCACACTATCTCACTCATTCCTTACATTAATCAATTACATATTCATAAGCATGAATACAATTGATTATATAAAGTTATGCAGCTTTAAGCAAGCATCTGACATCATTGGGGACTTACCTCTGCTCTTAGCTTTGTAAGGGCATAACAGGATACTGTTCAGACTGCACCTGAAAGAGCAGACGGGGGCGGGGGGCACTTCTGGTTACAAGCAGCACAGTTTGTGACTGGTTGGGGAGTTTAACTTCAGCGTTACCCACCAGGCTTCTGCTCTTCATTTGCAGCTTTCCCTGACCTTGGCATTTCCAGTGAGGGCTGCCCCAGGCACCTCTGTGCCAGATCATCTTTGACATGCTTCCAGGTCCAGGTCAAGTTGGTCAGGTTTTTTAAACCTTGAATGATCTGGGATCAAGTTGTCTGAGACACCTCTTGTCCTATACTCCATCACAGCAATGGAAATCATTTGGGATACTGTAAAAAGCAACAGAGTCCTGTGGCACCTTTAAGACTAACAGATGTTGGAGCATAAGCTTTCGTGGGTGAATACCCACTTCGTCAGACGCATGGGAGGGTGTCCTTGGTAGAGGGTCTCCATCTTTTGAATTTGCTCCACTTTATGGTTCAACAGAGCTTGGGTTTGTTGAGCTACATGTTCAATGTCAGACTTAATTATCTGATCTGATGTTTGATTAGTTTTGTTTGCTAGCTTGGCTTTTGTTTCCATTATTTTTGTTGCAATTTAAAGAGAGTTTCCTACAGTAAGTGGTGTGGTGTTTTATTCGGTCAAGTTTTAAATACCCTAAATGTTGTGGCTTTAATGAGGAGATGTTTCTACAACCTATTAAATGATTGTCAGGATTTTTTTCCTGAAATTTAGCCTAAAATTTTCTTTGCTAAGTTTTCTTTCCTGACTCCTAGATTAAAGTGTTTGCAGTGTTTTGAATATGTAAAATGCTGTGTTGTTTTTATTTTATTGTTGCTAATAGTGACCCCTTGATTTAGGCTTCCTAAAGTTACCCATTATGAAAGATTTTTGTGGTCTCTTTGAGAAAACACTAAGCTCTCCATTGTGAGCAGCAGGTCTTTGGAATTTGGCATGGCAAAACCCTGGGCTAGAGATGTGCCTTTCACTTGTCCAGGGTGGATAAAAATTGCTGATTTTTTTTTTTAAAGGGGGGTATTTAAATCAGATTTTTTAAATTGAATATTTAAAATTAAATTTGAAATTATGATGAACTAGGGTAAACCCTTAACTTACTATAATAATTTATTGTAAACTTAAAAAAAATTAAGCAATATGTGTTTTTGTTAAATTTTAAAGAAAGTCAAATCGCTGAACTGGTGCAAGTCACTAGCTAAACACTTGAACTAGAATTAGCTGAAGTGCAAAACCAGCTTTTTACAGCAATAGTCTTTTCTGCAAGTGTGGAGAGAATATTTTCAGTTGATGACTATAATTCATTCAAAGAGGCCAGTGGGAGTTGAAAAAGCAGAAAAGCTTGTTTCCTTTTCCAATCTATGAATAAAAACTAGCTTTGAGAGGAGATTGAATAGTTCTAAAATCTTGAAGGATGTTTCTGGTCATCACGATCAGTTCAATTCATTAACTACAAATGATACCTAGTTTAATTAATCACGTAGTCTTAAATGCAAAACGTGTTTTGATAAACATTCTTCTTAAATGTGCCAGATACATAAGAGACTTTCTTATTAGTTAAATAAAACTAAATTGCTGTTTTTTTTGTGCATTTTAATTGAATTTGAATTTCAGCTTGACAAAAATCACAAGTGAAGAATTAGGGCATGTCTACACTACAAAGTTAAGTTGACACAAGGCAGCTTATGGCGACCTAACTATGGAGGTGTACGCACCGCAATGCTCTTCCTGCCGCTTTAACTCGCCGGCTACACTGACCTGGGCGAGAGGCAGTGCTTTTTGCAACCTAGTTAGACTGAGGCAGTGCCTGTTAGACGTTGCCTTAAGTGGTTTCCAGGAGCTGTCCTGCAATGCTCACTGTGACCGCTCTGGTCACCATTTTCAACTCCTCTGCCCTGTAGCCAGGTAGAACGTCCCATCCCCTTTCAAGCCCCAGGAAATTTTGAAATTGCTCTTCCTGTTTGCTGGGCCTGGAGAGCTCACCTAGCAGCTGCCCAATTGACTGCTGGCTCCATGCAGCAAACACACTCCTGCCTGGAGTACACGGGAGATGGTGGATCTCCTGGGTCTGTGAGGAGAGCAGGGTGTGCAATCACAGCTCCGCTCCAACCGCAGAACTTTGATATCTACGGCAAGATCGCTTGGGGCAGGGGTCTCAAACACACGGCCCACGGGGCTGTTTCCTGCAGCACGCTGAGCAGCTGGCACCAGCCCCCCCCGGCCTACCTCCAGACCAGGGTTGGGCAAACTACACCTGCGGGATTGCCCCCCTCGAGCCCCGCGCCGGCTGGCATCACGTCCCTGCAGCCGAGGGTGTGGGGGAAGCAGAGGGCTCCGTCCGTGTGTTGCCCTGGCTTCCAGGCATGCCCCCCTGCAGCTCCCATTGGCCAGGAATGGGGAACCGCGGCCAATGGGAGCTTTGGGGGAGGTACCTGGAGGAGCGGCAAGCAGCGTGCGGAGCCCTGTGTCCCCCTCACCCAGGGGCCGCAGGGACATGGTTCCAGCTACTTCCCGGAGCAGGGCCGAGGCCGGCAGACTGCCCTGGCCACGGTGTGTGCCACTGCCACCCCGGAGCCTGAAGCCCTCCTGCACCTCACCCCCCAACTCCCTGCCCTGAGTCCCTTGCCTGCACCCCAACCCCCTGCCCTGAGCCCCCTGCCACATCCCACATTCCACACCCCTCCTGCACCCCAATTCCCTGCCCTGAGCCCCCTGCCACATCCCACACCCCAACCCCCTGATCTGAGCCCCCTGCTGCATCCCACACCCCTTCTGCACCCTGAGCCCCCTGCCTGCACCTCAACTCCCTGCCCTGAGCCCCCGACACACCCCTCATGCACCCTCTGGGGGCAGAGAGGGGGCGGAGTTAGAATGGGGGCAGGGAAGGGGTGGAGTGGGGGCAGGGCCGGGGGCAGCGAGGGGGTGTGTGTCAGTGATGCGGCCCTCAGGCCAATGAACTAGTCCTCATGTGGCCCTCGTGGTCATTTGAGTTTGAGACCCCTGGCTTGGGGCATGGTGGAGAAGGGCTATGGCAGCGACACGCTGCAGTGCGGCGTACAAATCAAGGAGCTGAGACAGGCGTACCAGAAGGCAAATAGACACTCTGGTGCAGAGCTGTAAGCATGCTGCTTCTACAGGGAGCTTCATGCTATCCTTGTCAGCGACCCTACCTCCACCCCCAAGAGCCCTGTGGGTACTTCAGGGCTGGAGTCCCTGGTCACCGGAGTGAACACCGAGGACGACATGTTGGACGAGGAAGTGGAGGCGGAGGAGAATGAGGGACAGGCAACGGAGACCCAGTGGCATGGAGAGCCAGGATCTCCTTTGAGTCCTGAGCGGTCTAGCCAGTCTCAGCAGTCCAACCCTGGCAAGCCGGATGCAGGGGCGGGGAGCTCTGGTAAGCACTCTGCTTCAATGCTGCAGGGACACATCTGCTCATGTACTGCTTTTTAAATTGGGCTACAAGAGCTAGTGAAATAACCAGCGCAGAAACAGTTGCTATCTGCTTCTCATTCCCCTGCACAGCTAGGCAGAGGGGGCCCTGTGGAAAAGTTTGTTTATGCACAATGGGATATCCCATGAATCCTCCATAGAGATCTCTAGGAAAGTTTCCTGGAGGTAATCTGCAATCCTCTGCTGAAGGTTTTTTGGGAGGGCTGCTTTGTTTCTTCCCCTGTGGTGGCCACTCAGCAATTACTTCAGCAGGCAGGATAGCAGCACATAGGGCATCAACATACCGTCCCCGTCTGCAGCTGGAACCTTGCAGCGTCGGTTAACCTTAGGAGTGAGATCAGCTGCAATCCCCCCACCTGTGGATAACAGTGCCAGTATTCAGTACCGTAGCCTTATGCATACCCGAGGGGTACCACCCATTCCCCCCCACACACACACACCTTTGTCCCAACTCACTCCTTTCCCCTGGGTCATACTCACCATGGCTGGGGCTACCACCATGCTGTGAGTGCACCAAGGGAAAGTGAGAAAGATGCGCTTGTTTGTTTAGATCAAGGGTATAAGTGCACAGACAATAACACCTCTATTGTTTCTTTAGCAGCTGCAGACGTGCCCTTGACAGTCTCCACACACCAGCTGATCACCTCTCTCGGATAAGGAGGAGTAAAGCAGACATGTTCAAGGAGGTGCTGCAGTTGTCTGGTGCTTCGGATTGTGAGCAGAGAGCATGGAGTGAGGCAATCAGCAGCATGTAGTGGATGGTTTTGTAGCAATGGGGTTTCCCAACTGCAGTGGGGTGATAGGGATGTGCGTACCCTCTATGTTGGGACCAGACAACTGTGCCACAGAGTACATCAACAGAAAGGGCTACTTTTGTATGGTATTGCAAGCGCTGGTGGATCGCCAGGGACATTTAACCAACATCAATGCAGGAATGTCAGAGGAGGTGCATGATGCACGCAACTTTAAGAACACAGGCTTGTTCAGAAAGCTGCAAGCAGAGCCTCTTCCCAGACCAGAGGATTATTGGCGATGGGGAAATATCAATAGTGACCTGAGAGATCCAGCCTACCTCATGCTCCCATGGCTCAGGAAGCCTTACAGCGGCCACCTTGACAGCATCAAGGAGCACTTCAGCAACAGGCTCTGCAGGTGCAGAGTGACTCAATGTGCCTTTGGCCGCTTGAAAAGCTGCTGGCGTCAGTGAAAAAAATATCCCTATGGCTCTAGCTGCCTGCTGTGTGCTCCCTAATATCTGTAAAGCAAAGGGGGAGAAGTTGCCGCCAGGGTAGAGGCTCTAAGAGCTCAGCAGGGAGCTATACAGCTCAGGGAGGCTTTGAAAGACCATTTTAATGATGAGCCACAGTAATTTGTGGTGTTTGTTGTGTGCCTGTCATTGGTGGGTTTTTTACACCTCAGTATGAAGCTTGTAATGACTGCTTTTTGTAGTAGTAGTGTAACATTGCGAATGCACCTATTGCTATTATCTGTGAATGTCAGCCCAAACCGCTGTGTTGTGAACTAATAAAAGTGAATTACGTTTCTATAAATAGACTTTTATTCCAAACACATGCAAACAGATATACAGTAGAACCTCAGTTATGAACACCTTGGGAATGGAGGTTGTGAATAACTCTCAAAATGTTTGTAACGCTGAACAAAATGTTATGTATGTTCTTTCAAAAGTTTACAACTGAACATTGACTTAATACAGCTTTGAAACTTTACTATGCAAAAGAAAAATGCTGCTTTCCTTTTATTCTTTTAATAGTTTGTTAAACAAAGTACAGTACTTGCTTCTTCTTTTTTTGGTCTCTGGTGCTGCGTGATTGTGTACTTCCCGTTCCAGATGAGGTGCATGATTGACTGGTTAGTTTGTAACTCTGAGGTTCTACTGTATTTATAACTGAATGAAACTTTATTAATACAGGGAAAAGAATCTTTAAAGGGGAAAGAACAAACACATTCACCGACCCTGTCTCACAGATCAATGTACATGCAGCTGTGATTGTTTATAGTCTTTCCCTGGGGTGGAGTGGTAGGGGTATTGCAACAGCCCTGTAAGCTGGGTGGAATGTAGGGAGGTACCAGAACGCAGTTCTCTGGCCACAAAGGGAGGCGAGCATCAATCTGTTGAGCTTGAAGGTCAGTAAGAGTCTCCAGGATGTCTATTTGCTGCTTGAGAAACACTTTAATCCTGCTGCATGTCACTCTCCATGTCCTGCACTTTTCTCTCGTCTGCACAACCTCTGTCCATTCTGTCTGTGAGCATGATCCTCCAAGCCCTCTGCTTGGTATACATAGCGTCAGAGGTTTGCAGGATCTCTTAGAACATGTCATCCCGTGTCTTCTTCCTTCTCCTTGCCTGGCTGAGCCTTTCTGTGGGTGTGCATGGAGAGCCGCTTACGGTTATGTTTCCAGCTGTAAAAGCTACAATTAGGGCTGACAAGTGATTAAAAAAATTAACTGCAATTAATCACATTAAACAGTACAATGCTATTTATTTGAAATATTTTGGGATGTTTACTACATTTTCAAATATTAATATCAAATACAATGTGTACAGTGCCCACTTTATATTTTATTACAGGTATTTGCACTAAAAATGGTATTTTTCAATTCACCTCATACAAGTACTGTTGTGCAATGCCTTTATCATGAAAGTTGAACTTACAAATGTAGAAATGTAAAAAAAAAAAAAAAAAAAAAACACCTGTATTCAAAAACAAAACAATGTAAAACTTTAGAGCCTACAAGTCCACTCATAGACTTTAAGGTCAGAAGGGACCATTATGATCATCTAGTCTGACCTCCCGCATGATTGTTAAGGCAACAAAAAAATGATTAGGGGTCTGGAGCACATGACTTATGAGGAGAGGCTGAGGGAACTGGGATTGTTTAGTCTCCAGAAGAGAAGAATGAGGGAGGATTTGATAGCTGCTTTCAACTACCTGAGGGGGGTTCCAAAGAGGATGGAGCTCGGCTGTTCTCAGTGGTGGCAGATGACAGAACAAGGAGCAATGGTCTCAAGTTGCAGTGGGGGAGGTCCAGGTTGGATATTAGGAAAAACTATTTCACTAGGCGGGTGGTGAAACACTGGAATGCGTTACCTAGGGAGGTGGTGGAGTCTCCTTCCTTGGAGGTTTTTAAGGCCCGGCTTGACAAAGCCCTGGCTGGGATGATTTAGTTGGGAATTGGTCCTGCTTTGAGCAGGGGGTTGGACTAGATGACCTCTTGAGGTCCCTTCCAACTCTGATATTCTATGATGCAGGCCACAAAAGCTGACCCACCCCCTTTCCCTTGACTCAGCTGTTGAAGTCCCCAAATCCTGTGATTTAAAGACTTCAAGTTGCAGAGAATCCTCCAGCTAGCGACCCCCGCCCCGTGCTGCGGAGGAAGGCGAAAAACCTCCAGGGCCTCTGCCAATCTACCCTGGAGGAAAATTCCTTCCCGACCCCAAATATGGCGATCAGTAGAACCCCGAGCATGCAGGCAAGATTCTCTAGCCAGACCCTCATTGACTATTGATACTATTTACCAGCAATGGCACACTGTTGATTAATTGACTAAAATCAGTTATCCCATCAAACCATTCCCTCCATAAACTTATCTAGCTTAATCTTAAAGCCAGAGAGGTTTTAAGTCCTACTTATTCTGCCAATCGCTAAGTCAAACAAGTTTGTTTACATTGACAGGAGATACTGCTGCCTGCTTATTTACAATGTCATCTGAAAGTGAGAACAGGCGTTCACATGGCACTTTTGTAGCCAGCGTTGCAAGGTAATTACGTGCCAGATGTGCTAAACATTCATATGTCCCTTCATGCTTCAACCACCATTCCAGAGGACATGCTTCCATGCTGATGATGGGTTCTGCTTGATAACGATCCAAAGCAGCGCAGACTGACACATTTTCATCATCTGAGTCAGATGCCACCAGCAGAAGGCTGATTTTCTTTTTTGGTGGTTTGGGTTCTGAAGTTTTTG
The DNA here is from genome assembly GCF_013100865.1 of Trachemys scripta elegans. Classification (NCBI taxonomy): domain Eukaryota; kingdom Metazoa; phylum Chordata; order Testudines; family Emydidae; genus Trachemys; species Trachemys scripta. Next base: position 74,798,350 of record NC_048308.1, read on the forward strand.
CATCAGAGTGTTGTTCTTTTAAGACTTCTAAAAGCATGCTGCACACATCATCCCTCTCAGATTTTGGAAGGCACTTCAGATTCTTAAACCTTGGGTCGAGTGCTGTAGCTAGTTTTAGAAATCTCACATCAGTACCTTTTCTGCGTTTTGTCAAATCTGCTGTGAAAGTGTTCTTAAAACAAGTATGTGCTGGGTAATCATCCGAGATAGCTATAACATGAAATATATGCAGTATGTGGGTAGAACAGGAGACATACAATTCTCCCCCCAAGAAGTACAGTCACAAATTTAATTGACGCTTTTTATTTTTTTAAACTAGCATCATCAGCATGGAAGCATGTCCTCTGGAATGGTGGCCAAAGCATAGAAGGGGCATACAAATGTTTAGCATATCTGACATGTAAATACCTTGCAATGCTGGCTACAAAAGTGCCATGTGAACACCCGTTCTTACTTTCAGGTGACGTTGTAAAGAAGCAGGCAGCAGTATCTCCCGTCAATGTAAACAAACTTGTTTGACTTAGCGATTGGCAGAATAAGTAGGACTGAGTGGACTTGTAGGCTCTAAAGTTTTACACTGTTTTGTTTTTGAGTGCTGTTATGCAACCAAAAAAATCTGCATTTTTAAGTTACACTTTCACGGTAAAGAGATTGCACTTCAGTACTTTCATGAGGTGAACTGAAAAATGATAAAAGAAATAGTATTTTTACAGTGCATATATTTGTAATAAAATATATATATAGTGAGCGCTGTGCAGTTTGTATTCTGTTTTGTAATTGAAATTAACATTGAAAATGTAGAAAAACATCCAAAAATGTTTAATAAATTTCAATTGGTATTCTGTGTGATTAATCACAATTAATTTGATTTGATCGTATGAGTTAACTGTGATTAATTGACAGCCCTAGCTACACTCTACAGAAGTACTGTTGTGAGTGTATTCACTCCCCTTGATCCACGCGATTTACAAGCACTGCATTCTCTTCTGCTTAGAATTCCTAAAGCACAGCAACAGTCCTAGCCATGCTGCATATGGCCTGGAAGGTAGGGGGCAAGGTGGCACACTAAGGAGGGAGCTCATGGGCATGAGTATATGTGGATAGGGCAATTACACTGAATACTGGCACAGTTTGCCACAGGCACTGGTGACTTTAGCTGATCTCACTCCTAAGGGCACGGAAGCTGAAATGGAACAGCTCCTGCACCATGTGGCTGCAGATCAGGTCCATATACTGCTAGTCTGTGTGCTGCAATGATCCCTGCTGAAGTAATTGCTGAATGGCTTGGGAAAATGTCCTACCGCTGCAGAAGAAATAAGGCTGCTCTCCCCAGCAACCTTCAGCAGAGGATTGCAGACTACCTCTGGGAAAGTTTCCTCGAGATCTCTATGGAGGACATCCCAGAGCACACAAACTGTTCCACAGGGACCTCTCTGTGGCAGCCCTCACTGGAAATGCTAAGGTAAGGGCAGGCTGCAAAAAGGAGAGCAGATACTCCCCAGACTGGTGGGTAACACTGAAGTTAAACTCCCCAACCAGTCACAAACTGTGCTGCTGATCCCCCACACCGGTTATCAAGAAGCAAAAAAGAAATCACACAGCCCCCTTTATTGTATTCCAGTTCTCTGGCTCCCAATCAGCACCTAGGTCAGGGCCGGCTCCAGGGTTTTTGCCGCCCCAAGCAGGAGTGAGGGACCGTCCGCCGAATTGCTGCCGAATAGCTGGACGTGCCATCTCTCTCCGGAGTGGCCGCCCCAAGCACCTGCTTGGCAAGCTGGTGCTTGGAGCTGGCCCTGACCTAGGTGCAGTACAGTGAGAAGTTATTTTAAACTCTGCTCACCTATACAAAATGTTCTGACCCCAAAGGGTCAGCCATGTTACCAGGTGAGTATAGGTTTGGATCTTACTCAAAATACCATGCTGCCAGCCACTCCTTTAGTGTCTAAAAATAAACATTTATTAGAAAGAAAGAAAGAAAGAAAGAAGAGAGTTGTTAAATGGTAAAACCGTCACATACATACAAAGACTTCAAAGTCCATATATCAGGTTCTTCACAGTATTGGTGACTTTGCTGGCTTGGAAGTCCATCTGGAATACATCCCTAGTTTGGATGGGTCATTCAGTCCTTTTTTCAGAGCTTAGTTTGGAGCAAAGTTCCTCTGGAGGTAAGAAGCAGGAATGAAGACAAAGTGGAGAAGATGTAGCTGCCTTTTATAGTCTTTTGCCATGTGGCCTGTGCTTCTTTGTTTTAAACACAAGCTGCCTAACACATGGCTTGAAAGCCTTAGAGTTCTGTCCATGGGCATGTCCCCTGCATGCCTTGCTGAGTCATAAGGGTATCTGCCTTCTCTCAATGGGTCAGTTGTATAACTGATGGCCCTTAATGGGCCATCAAGCAGGCTAGGCAGTTCTGTTGCCAAACTGCCTAGGGGTATCACCCGAAAGCATAGCACAAGTTTTGTAATACAGACATACATATCTATCATCCAAAATACAAAGGTGATATGAACACATAGTCCTTGAGATAGCCCTTCTCTTGCTGCCAGCTAACCTAGGCAAAGCTTGCACTACAGGACTAGCTAAGGTTCAGGGTTCAAATCCTACTGATGACCATGTAATTGTACATAATAGAATTTGTTTTTACCTTTTAAAAATACTCTATGAATTTACATACAGGGAAGGGGGGAACACTTTAGGTTGCCAAGTTACGCGCTCAGATGTTAAAAAAATCCCAGATCTATGGCGGCCTCTGCAACCTTAATTTGTCCCCCTTGTGTTTATGCATTATGATCTTTAATTACAGTGATAGCACACTATTATCACTTACTCCTGAGGGAATTCTGAGCATCAGCGGACGTGCAGAATTCCTCTGTCTCACATCATTTTGTATTTTCCTGCATAAAATACATTTTGCCTAAGAAGTGCTGCAGTTCTGCCTTAAGCCGCTGTGGTGCCGGAACAGCTCGCTGCCTTCATGCCGGCCGTTCTGGTGCCAGAGCAGCTTCTGGTGGGCAAAATGCAGAACTGCAGCACTTCTTAGGCAAACTGTATTTTATGCAGGAAAATAAAAAATTCTCTGCCCAGTGGTGCAGAATTCCCTCAGGAGTAGAAGTTGATCACAACACCCTGCCTGCGGAATCAGGTTAGGACAGAGTGGGGAACACGACTGCTGAGGGGTCACAGCCTGGGGTTCAGAATAGCTAGGGGGGGAGGGCCAGACCGGGGAATGGGCTCAGGACCTAGTGGGCTGACAGCATTGAGCCTGGGGATGGGGTGGGGAGGGCTTCAGAGACCCACGGGGATGGGAGGTGCAGGGACAGGGGCAGATGTGCCTGACTGAATGGGAGAGGCTTGAGGTCAGGCAGGATCTGCATGTGGGAGGCTTCCCAACAATCCCACCCCTCACCCCTCAAAAAATCCATCACACCCAACACCCTCCAGGTTCACTCCTATGCGCCTTCCCTCTCCCTCTGTTCCTCCATTACCCCTGACTCCCCCAAGCCTTTGCACTGCTTCTGACAGGTGCAGGAAATACAGTTCTGTATTATAATTTAAATGAATTACACAACATTCTGTATTAATATGCCTAGTAAGGAATCTATTTGTCAAAAAAAAAAAAAATTACCAGAATCTTTTTTTTTAGGGGGGGGGGGTCTGCATTGTTACTGACATACTTGCTGACAGATATTTTGAAATAAATTACCAAAATAATTGAAACTGGCATGATTATATTGTATTTTGACAAATAAAATATGCAGAATTTTCAAATATTGTGTGCAGAATTTTTAAATTTTTGGCACAGAATTCCCCCAGGAGTAACCACTGCACAAGATAGATGCATAGGGGAGCCAAATTAAGGTTTCATGGGTGATTGTAAATCTGGCATTTACTAACTTTTGGGTATTTAACTTTATAACTACTGAACTTGGCTTTTTGTATGTAATCTTAATTATGCTGTCCTAAATAATTCCTCTTCCTCCTTAACGTGTAAACCCTATGTATACTTGTAAATGGTTATCCTCTTCCCATATAGCTATTAAGCCAGGTTGTACTTAGTTCCTGGAATATTTTCACTTTAGTCAATGTCTTCATCTGCCTAATCACTTTGTTGCTGTTCTCTGAATTCTTTTGTTGACATCTTTCTGGTATTGACACTCCCACAGCTGTTTGCAGAACATAACAATGTTCTTCTTTTTTTAGGTAGTTGGAGTTGCAGATCCTCGTGCTTTTGCTAGAAATGACCTTCAGAAGATTCACAGCATTGACAAGAAAAATGTATTTAATGGTAATATTTGCCTCGCTGTCTTGTTCTATAGGCCATATTATGAAAGACTAAATTAATGAAATATATTTATCTAAATCCAAACACTAATATTAGTTCATATGCCGTGCCTTTTAGGACATACATCTGGGGATTGTATTTATGGAATATAGTATTATTTTGTATTTAAAAAAATAATCAAAAAATGCCCATTCAGGGCTTTAAGCAGTCTTGACATAGTTTAAAAAAACTATAACTTCTCATCTTTAGAAGGATGATGTTCCCTTGGTGACTGTACATGTTAGAGCAAAATTACTTATACCAGATCATAGAAACAACCACTGTTGCCATTTTTAGGTAATCTGCTCATGTCTTCCTTTTGTGACATTTTATTCTACAGTAATAGCGAAATGTTTTTGCTGTGAGAACAATAAGACCTATAATGTGATATCTACCCGTTGAAATCTAAACACTTTTAAATACAGTAGAACCCTGCTTCACTGAGTCTCCATTTACTCCTTGGAGAATTCTGCACCAAAAAATTAAAAATTCTGCACACATTTTAAAATTCTGCATATTTTATTTGTCAAAATAACGCAATATAATCATGCCAGTTTCAATTATTTTGGTAATTTATTTAAAGGACTATATGATGGATGGAGAATAGGAGTGGGGAGCACTGGAGGAAATCTCCAAATTGCCTTTGTCTAATAGTCATGTAGCTAGTTTTGACCCTTTATTTCTAGTTATTAGTCAATAAATATATGCAGCCTTATGCTCAGAATTACATCATAGGCAACTGAAGGGCAAGTGAGGGTTGGAGAATCAAAATGTATATTGGCTACTCACCATCGCCAGACAGGTCAGTAGCAAACAGTTCCTGGAGCACATTTTGATAAGAACATTTTTCAGTCCAAAAATTTAGACCAGTTCTATTGACTGAAGCACCATGAGCATTTATAAGGCCATGCTGTCCTTTACACCACTCTGGCAATGTAAAGGACCTTGAAATCTTTTACACCTGTTTTATACTCCTGGGGGAATTCACTAAGAACAATGGGAACAATTCACAAAGCAGGCAGGCTGCTACATGCTGCTCTGCCTGACAGTGCCTGCCTCATGCCTACCTCCTCAGAAACACGCCAAAGCCCTGCCTCCCATGCCAGGTGTGCCACAATAGCAAGCGAGAGGGACAGAGTCTCGTTCATTGACAGGCCAAGCTCCTCCCCCTCCCCCCGGCATTGCTTCCCTGTCAGAAGTAATTTTTCTGTGGGGAAGCAAAGAAATCTGTGGGGGACATTAATTCTGCGTGTGTGCAGTGGCACAGAATTCCTGCAGGAGTACTCCATTTTCTGGCTCTCCTTATTAACTGAACCACTGTGAGCCCCCAGCTGGCTGGGGCTCGGGCTGTCAGCCCCTGGTGGCCATTATCTGGTTTACCTGGATTTTTGGTTATCTGATCTGCATAAGATTGGATAATGGGAGTTCCACTGTACTGAATAAAAATAGTGAACTATTGTTTTGAAGGAAAGTGTGTGAGTTAGGATGGAATCTGCTTAGTGAGGGAATCGTTAGATCTTGATAAAGTGATTATGGAAAAATCATGGAGCAGGTCCTCAAGGAATCAATTATGAAACACTTAGAGGAGAGGAAAGTGATCAGGAACAGTCAGCATGGATTCCCCAAGGGGAAGTCGTGCCTGACTAACCTAATTGCCTTCTATGAGGAGATAACTGGCTCTGGGGATGAGGGGAAAGCAGTGGATGTGTTATTCCTTGACTTTAGCAAAGCTTTTGATACGGTCTCCCACAGTATTCTTACCGCCAAGTTAAAGAAGTATGGGCTGGATGAATGGACTGTAAGGTGGATAGAAAGCTGGCTAGATCGTCGGGCTCAACGGGTAGTGATCAATGGCTCCATGTCTAGTTGGCAGCCGGTTTCAAGCAGAGTGCCCCAAGGGTCGGTCCTGGGGCCAGTTTTGTTTAATATCTTTATTAATGATCTGGAGGATGGTGTGGACTGCACTCTCAGCAAGTTTGCAGATGACACTAAACTGGGAGGCGTGGTACATACACTGAAGGGTAGGGATCAGATACAGAGGGACCTAGACAAATTAGAGGATTGGGCCCAAAAAACCTGATGAGGTTCAACAAGGACAAGTGCAGAGTCCTGCACTTAGGATGGAAGAATCCTATGGACTGCTACAGACTAGGGACCGAGTGGCTAGGTAGCAGTTCTGCAGAAAAGGACCTGGGGTCACAGTGGACGAGAAGCTGGATATGAGTCAACAGTGTGCTCTTGTTGCCAAGAAGGCTAACAGCATTTTGGCTGTATAAGTAGGGGCATTGCCAGCAGATCGACGAACGTGATCATTCCCCTTTATTCAACACTGGTGAGGCCTCATCTGAAGTACTGTGTCCAGTTTTCGGCCCCACAGGACAAGAAGGATGTGGAAATATTGGAAAGAGTCCAGTGGAGGGCAACAAAAATGATTAGGGGTCTGGAGCACATGACTTATGAGGAGAGGCTGAGGAAACTGGGATTGTTTAGTCTCCAGAAGAGAAGAGTGAGGGGGGATTTGATAGCAGCTTTCAACTACCTGAAGGGGGGTTCCAAAGAGGATGGAGCTTGGCTGTTCTCAGTGGTGGCAGATGACAGAACAAGAAGTAATGGTTTCAAGTTGCAGTGGGGGAGGTCTAGGTTGGATATTAGGAAACACTATTCCACTAGGAGGGTGGTGAAGCACTGGAATGCGTTACCTTGGGAGGTGGTGGAATCTCCTTCCTTGGAGGTTTTTAAGGCCCGGCTTGACAAAGCCCTGGCTGGGATGATTTAGTTGGGAATTGGTCCTGCTTTGAGCAGGGGGTTGAACTAGATGACCTCCTGAGGTCCCTTCCAACCCTGATAGTCTATGATTCTGTGATGGGCTTTGATTTAAGCAAACCTGCAGTGGTGGGAACTTCATAGTAATGATTATTGTGGCTTTCTGCATTTCAGTATGTCTGACAGAAGTTAGGAGTATAAGGGGGGAAAATGTATTTGATTGTCTGATCTCTGAAATAACACAACTGTGCCTATTTCAGTGTGCATCTGGAAGAGTGCACGCAGTCTGTGTCTCTATTGATAAAGTGATTGTGAATCCACATTATGTGATGTTCACTGCATCTGATTCTATTTAGCAATGTCTTCAAATATAGCAAATTACATATATAGTATTTACACATACAGTATTTCTCAGTAGACCTGCATACAAGCCAAATTTTAAGTTCTAAAGTGGAGTTGTTTTAAGTTGAGTAGAAAAGAAGCATCTGAACACTTCATAAAAATCCATTTTATTTAAGTAGAGGCCTACAGTGAACACTTTGAATTGCTTATCAAAAGTTACTATTTTTGGGGGTGCCCAGTGGGTCAATGCATACAAAAATATAAAGGTATTAAAGCTACAGTTGGCAAAATAAGGGAGAAACTGGCTAATGTGCATATTTTATTTTCTGCATACCTATAAGAGTTGCAATCTATGAATTGAGATGGCATAGGCATTGTTTTTTGAACTTCCTGTGATAATCTAATAACAGGAATACTGTTGGACAGATTTCATTCTGAGGCAAGTACTACATACATCAACTGCAAGGAGTAGTTTGTGCAAAAGATGAAAAGAGTCACTCTAGACCATCACAACCCTCTAAAACAAATACTGGAGTGAGGTGGATTTGTGTTACAAAAATACCGTAAATGGGATATCTGCCTCCAAAAACAATAGGCAAAAGAATATTTCTACTACCTAGAGTTACTAATTCTATCACTGGCTTTTCAGTCTAATACACTTGCTTTCAAGAGCAATTTCAGAGTAATCCTGTATGAAATGATCCTGTGCAATTAAGTAAGCCATGCATGGAGAGGCTTTGTGTATATTTAAATATATTAATATTTGTTTTGATTGAGAAAATAATTGTTTTACCACATTAATATAATTGTCCTTTATTTTGGGACTTTTAGAAAGTAACAAGGAAACATTTTAGAAATGTGGTGAAACATTTTAAAAAAGAGCTCAGTCGGATTTGTTCAGACCTTCTAAACATTTCCTTTGGGCTGTAACCTTTTGTCCCTTCATATGTCATGTTAATTGTTTCAGAAAGTTAAGTATCTGAAATAGGATCTTGGGCTCAGTCTATTTTAATTGACTTCGGTGATTGCAGAGAGGGGGCACTAAAATACTGTCTCAGCCTTAATTATAGAGTCAGTTTTAGTATAACAGACTACTTGGAATTTAGCCTAGAATTAATTCAAGAGGTGCATAGAAAACTTGCACCGTAGTAACAAATAGTTTGTGCTATTCTTTTTAATGTGAAATAATATTTTTCCTTTTTTTATACTTGCTCACTTTTTGTAACATAAAGGCTGTCTCAACTACTGATATTAGTTGACTCACTATTTTAAATCTCTTTTCCTTCAGACTGGAAAGTAGCCACAGAGAGAGAGAGGTTTGCGGATGCTGTTATAATAGCAACACCAGACAGACTGCATAAGGTACTATCGACTTCTTGAGCATTACACAAAAATCATAACTGGAATAACAGAGGAGAGCCCCGGATTATAAAGTGTACATCATTCACCTAGCTCTGTCTTTCCCGTCTTTGTTTGGTCACTATTGTGATCCATTCTTTCTCACAACAGGTTTGATATGCACTTGGAAAATATGAACGTGCATGAATATTCAATTCCAGGACTTAAGTCATTCTCTACCAATAGCGTCTTAGCTAGAAAAATTAAAATCCAGAATTTAACACCTAACCCATTAAATGATGACAACCGTGTCCAATTGAGCCCCCCCGCTCACCAGATTGCTGTGAGGGAATCCAGCTGCTGAATCCTTAGGTGTTTTAAACCCCCAGAGTCTTAACAGAGTTCTACTAGTGCTGCTGTCTGAGGGCCTCTGGTCTCATTCTCAAGCTGCCAGTCTTCTATCTGGCATTCACAGCCAAGAGCCGAGGCCACTCATTCCCTGGCCCAGCCCCTAGAACCAGTGCTGACGGAGCCCTTGGATTCCTCCTCCCATAGCTTGAACACACAACACACCCCCTCTCAGATCCCTACCCGAAGGGGATCAGGTGCTGGGTGTCATTTATAAACTCATAAACACTTTGCACAGGGTTCTCCAATGCTTTCGCTCTTTCTTCGTGTATTTTTCATGCCACTAATCTATATTAAAATAATAAACCCTACCTGCATTTCCCTTTTCAGTTTCCTCCCCACACTGGAATGTTCTCTGGGCTGGGGTCATGGTGTCTGGGGCAGTTGCGTGGCTTGGGTTCTGAAAGCTGGAGTGTCTCTCCCAGTTTACCTCCTCCCCTTGACTGGTTTGTCTCCTTCCCCTTTCTTGCCCAAAATTTCCTGTGTGTTTCCTGGAGCCTTCCTCCAGTTAATGCCTTTGCAACCTCTTGCTTGGTCACTTCTCTCTCTTCTATCATTTCCACTCCCTCCATCACTTCAGAGAAGAGCAGCTTGAGCAAGCCCATTGTCCCGAGGTGCTTCATCCCGAATAGATGGTCACTGAGTTCCGTCATTGTACCTCACAGAGGAGGAACATAGTTGTTGGCTATGGTGGATACACAGATTTTGTTCTCACTTAGAAGTTATGTTGGCATATCTGTGTCGGGGGTGTGAACAAAAATACACCCCTCACCAACGTAACTATGCTGACAATATAGCTGCAGCTACGTCAACAGAAGAGTGCTTCTGTTGATGTAGTGAATGTCGTTCAGGGAGGTGGTGATCATATGCCAAAAGAAAAATATGTCATTGCAGAGTGTGTCTATACTAGGAGGTGTGCTGGCATTCCCATGCTGCTGTGGGTTCTGTAGTGTAGACATGGCCAGAGACATAGAGGCCTGACATGATACAGCAGTTTCATACTATCAACCAGAACGTGTAAGTTGTGCAGAGTCCCCAAAGTCATCACATGGGGGAGAAGCTATCACCGGCACAATCAGGGTTTCATGTTCGTAAGTGTAGGAACAAAGCAGACTCAAAAGGACGGGAATTAAGATGAGGGTTTTTAAATTTTAAACATAGAATTGTAGAAGTGTAGGGCTGCAAGGGGTCTTGAGAAGTAATCAAAGCCAGCCCACGGCAGTGCATCAGGATCAAGTAAACATAGACTGTCCCTCACAGCTGTTTGTCCAGCCTGTTCTTAAAAAATCTCCAATGATGGGGATTCTACAAAAGGGATGGGCAAACTATGGCCCGCAGGCCACATCTGGCCTGTCAGCCATTTTAATCCGGCCCTCGAGCTCCTGCTGGGGAGCAAGGACTGGGGCTTACGCCCTTCGGCGCTGCAGCCAGGGAGCAGGGTCGGGGCCGCTCCGCATGGCTCCCAGACCCAGCAGTATGTCCTCCCTCTGGCTCCCATGCATAGGGGCAGCCACTGGGCTCCACTTCGCATACTGCCCCCACCCCAAGGGCCACCCCCACAGTTCCCATTGGCCAGGAACCACGGCCAATGGGAGCTGCAGGGGCATCGCCTGCAGATGGGGCAGTGCGCAACAGAGCTGCCTGGCCGCTCATCTGGGTAGGAGCCGGAGGGGGGACATGCCACTGCTTCCGGGAGCCGCTTGAGGTAAGCGCCGCCCCGAGCCTGCACCCCCGGCCCGAGCCCTCCCCCCCCTATGCCCCAACCCCCTGCCTCAGCCCTGATCCCCCTCCCACCCTCTGAACCCCTCGATCCCAGCCTGGGGCACCCTCCTACACCCCAAACCCCTCATCCCCAGCCCCACTCCAGAGCCTCCACCCCCAGCCAGAGCCCTCACCCCATCCCCACTTTTGTGAGCATTCATGGCCAAAAAGTTTGCCCACCCCTGTTCTACAACCTCCCTTGAAAGACTATTCCAGTGCTTAACTACCCTTATAGCTAGAAAGTTTTTCCTAATACCTAACCTAAATCTCCCTTACTGCAGTTTAAGCCTGTTCCTTGTTCTCCATGTCCACTGAAGGTAGGACAGTTGGTCTTCTTGTGAGTGTCCACCCCCATGCCTTTGATTGGAGAATTTTGGTAGCAGTGCCCATTTTACCCACACGTGCACCCCACACATCCTCATGACCCATACTGGGGATACATAGGGCTGTGCGGGAAATCTGCCCTCAGTTCCTTCTCAACCACCTTTGGCCTGAGATGGAGCTTTACTTCTACTTAGTGCAGTTAGTTTAATTTGGAGTTTGTTGTTTCCCCTTTGCCGGTTCCCCATTTGAAGGGCTGGTTTGGGATTTTAGTTAACTAGGGGATCCCCAGGCTTTAAGCATTGTCTTTTCTGCTGACAGGCTGCCCCAGTAAGTGATGGACACTCTCGTGTCTGTTTGGGAGACACCTATATACAGGTTAAGTGTATGGTCTGCCCCTCGTTCAAGAGCAGATCTCGTAAAAACAAGGAAATAATGTTCAAGCTCTTGATGAAGGAGCAAGCCTGAAGCCTGCCTTCTAAACTGGGCTCCGAGAACTCCTGTCTGTATGCCCCAGACTATTAGCCTTTTTTTGCAACTGCACTGCATTCTTAACCCATGTACAATTTGTGACCCACTATAATCCCCAGATCCTCTTCTGCAGTTCTACTGCCTAACCAGTTAGTCCCCATTTTATATTTGTGCATTTGATTTTTCTTTCCCACGTGTAGTACTTTGCAACTGTCTTTATTGAAGTTCATCTTGTTGATTTCAGACCAATTCTCCAGTTTGTCAGCGTGGTTCTGAATCCTAATCTTGTCCTCCACAAATTTTATAAGTATACTCGCAACCTGTGTTCCCTCTAAGCTGTGTGGTCGGGCAGCTGCCCAGGAGTGATTCAAGTGCCGCGCTCTTGATTAGCACATCTGGCAGCTTGTGTTCAGGTGCCCCTGCCCCCGCTGCTTTGCAGCCACGTTGCTCCTGCCCTCTGCCTTGGCGTCCCTGGCCAGCTGCTCCCAGGACCCTCCTGCTGGCTGTGCAGAGCAGGGGATGGGAGAGGGCGCTAACGTGAGGGTGTCCCCCACCCCTGTACCCCATGTCTGCAGAGCAGGGGTGGGGGACAGGGCTCAGGACTCAGAGCAGGAGAGCTTCTGAGGTCTGAACAAACTTTCTGGGCAGTGAGTAACCCAGGGTTGTGAATAAGTGCCTTAAAGAGACAGCGCATGGTCTCTCAAAGACTTCCCCAGCAGCCAGCACACACAATCTCTCTCTGTCACACACACACACACTGTCCCTCTCCCTCCTTCCTATGTACCCCGTCTCCACAGAGCAGGGGAAGGGGGACAGGGCTCCGGAGCAGGAGAGCTTTCAGTGAGAGTGCCTTAAAGAGACAGTGCACGGTGTGTCTCAGAAACTTCCCCAGCAGCCAGCAAACACACTGTCTCTGTGTGTGTGTCTCTCTCTCTCTCTCTCTCTCACACACACACTCTCTCTCTCTCTTTCACACTCACCTCCTAACACATACTTGTATTATTGTTGTTGTTACTTCTTAGTACTTCCTGCAATGCACATATATTCTCTGTAATTTTATTTTTTCAAAGTGCTGTTGTTTTCGTTTTTTGACTGGTCTGTGCATTTCATAATTTTTATTTCTCTCTTACACTTTAATTTAATTCTTTGAGTTCTAAAATACCTAACCTGTCCTGGCTGGAGTAATTATCCCTATGGTAACTTTTAAAAATATACATAGTATATCTAGGTTTTTTGTTTCTACTGGTGTCGCACTTCATCTCGGTGCACATAACAAAATTTATTCCACACATGGATGAAAAAAACTAGAGGGAACATTGCTCGCAACTCCATTATCCAAATCATTAATGAAAATTATTGAATAGCGCTGGACCCAGGACTGACCCTGTGGGATCCCAGTAGACACGCCATCCCAATTTGACAGCAAACCATTGATAACTACTCTTTAAGTATCATCTCTCAACCAGTTGTGCAACCACCTTATAGTAATTCCATGTAGACTGCATTCCCCTAGTTTTCTTATGAGAATGTCATGTGGGACTATGACCAAAGCCTTACTAAAATCAATATATAGCACATCTACTGCTTCTCACCCCTGTCCCCACTAACTTGCTCAAAGAAGGAATACCCCCCCCTAAAAAAATCAATCTGTAAATTGCCCTTAGAAAATCAACTCTAGTATTATTCAAGTTATAACGTCATAAGGACTTTGGCAATATTGTCAGTGAACTAAAACATGGAATATTCTATTAGTAATAATAATCATACTTAGCATTTATAACCCCTTAGAGAAGATATGAATATCCCTTTTTAACATAAAAAATCTAGAAAATCACTTTTTGAGATTATGTATTTATAGAACAGGTTATATAAAGAGTGCCAAAGAGCTTACAGCTGAAGGACCTTGTCCAGAGCCCACTAATACCAAGTAAAACAGTACAATACACTGCAGTATCCAATTAAACAAACAAAGGGAAGACTGCTTGATAGTCCGAATGTTCTACAGACCCAGGGGGTCTTCAGGAAGTTGTTATATGAAGCAGGAAGAGGAAGGCAAATGAAGAATGTAAATCAGAAGACAAACCTTAAGTGGCTGCATGCAAAAGGCATGACATTAATTCAGTCACTACTGAAAAATAAAAATAGTTTTGGATCAACTCAAAATGAATTTTTTTTCACTTTTCTTAGAGAAACAAATATCTGAAGGAAAAATATGTGGGTTGAATTCAACACTTTGTTTTGATTTTATCCAGCTTTTTATGAAGAGCAAAGGAAATACAAAAACCCCATTCAGACAACCAAGCCTCCTCTGTATATCCTACAGCCTTTTGGTTAGAGCACTTCCCTGGGGTGGGGGACACCTGGGCTCATGTCTCCACTCTGCCTGGTTTACAGCAGGGATTTGAACGTTAGTCGCTCATAGCTTAATACTTTATTGGAGGAGGGAGTGGGATGCAGGTGTCTCCCTCCGGAGAGTCTCCTAACCAGCAGGCTGTCGTGTCGTTCTCTCTCTCCACCCCAGTGACTATTTAAGTATTTTATACCAAGTGTAACAGCTTCCGTAGGAGTGACTGAGTTGATGCTGTCCCAGGATATTCAGTGCCATAACACTGGACTATTCCGTTGGAAGTGGGAGTCCCTAGTTCAAATCCCTCCTCTGAGTGGGGACTTGAACCTGGGTTCAGATATCCTAGGTAAGTGCTGTCACCATGAGCCTATGGCCTTGGGGAGGCATTTCCACTTCTGTTGGTTTTGTGAATGGCATCTAACGCCCCTTGCAAATCTAGCCCAAAAAATGTTGTGGGCCAAAACTATTTGGCAAAGTTGTGTGAAATTCGCAAGTAGTTTTGGTGGACCTGAAACTGTATATTTTGGTGAATAAACTGTCTGAAAAATGTTGTTTATTTCTAATTGTGAGTAAACAATGATAGGGAGAAACGTTTAGTTTCTTGTAACTTGTCTCTTTGGTTTCTTTCTTTTCCTAGGCTCCAGCGATAGCTTTTGCTAACAAAGGCTACCACATTTTGTTGGAAAAGCCCATGGCAGTAAGTTAAGCAAGATCATAATGTTAAAGTTTAAACAGTTGGGGTAATTTTCAAATATCAGGGTAAAATCTTCAATCAATTTCCTTAGTATCTTTTCTGCTACATTTGCTAATTATCAAAGCCCTGATCCATATTCTTTTATATTTAATAAACAGAAAATGGAAAAAAAATTGTACATAGACTTCCTTTCCCTGATCCTTCCTATTTTCGTTTAACTTAGAATATAAACTCCTCAGGGTGGAAACTCCCTTAAAGTGGGTGTGTGTTTGTACAGCCCTAGCACATGTAGGTGTTAATGTAATAAATAATATTCTGCCTGTGTGTAAATATAATGTGGGGTTTGCTTCCTTACAGCACATCTCTCGCTTTGGGATCTTGCAGTAAGGTGGTCATGTTAAATTCATGATATCATGTAATTTCTCTGGCAGTAGAACATTATGTTAGGCACAGGATTTTGACTTCATTGCAGAATCCAGAAGAACAAGAAATGAAATTTTTGGTTTAATACTGTCCTGCTATCTGCAATAAGGTGCCCTGAACCTGCACCTCTGATGTCAGTGGGAGCCTTGCCATTGACTTCAGTGGGCACAGGAGCTAATTCTGAGAGTCGGAGGAACACCAGTTCCTGCAATCTACCTGTCTTTCCACATAAATGTTTTTGCACTTCCAAGTTTGTACTATGTGAAAGTTGCTTTACAGACAGATTAAATCTTTGGGGTGCTGTATAAATAACATCTTTTATTATTGTTTATATTTGTATTAGTGTGCTCTCAGTGCTGTACAGAAATGTAGTAAGAGACAATCTTTCCCCCCAAAGAGTATAGACAAGATGGACACAGTGTAGGAGAAAGGAGGAGTATTATCTTCATTTTATAGATGGAAATTGAGGCACAGAGAAGCAACATACTCATGGTAACAGAGTCTGGCAGAGCCTAGGAGTTGATCCCAATACAGGCAGTCCTCGGACTTATGGTACAATTGGTACCTGAAAAATTACGTCGTAAGTCGAAACGTCATAACTTGGAACCGCAATACACTCCATTGTGGTACCAAGCATTGTAAAGTCGAAACCAACTGTCGTAAGTCAAATCAGGGGGTCAATTCAGAAACGTCCTAAGTGCCGTTCGTCATAAGTTGAAAGTTGTAAAGTCGAGGACTGCCTGTATCCTGGAGACCCAAGGCTAGTGCCTCAACCATAAAACCACCCTTCCTTTAACATCTTTATTTAAAAAAGTAATGACACACATTTTACATCAATAAAAACTATTTGCTGCTGTGCTGAAATCTTGGATAAGTTTCACCCTGCAGGAGCGTGCTTTGGTCTAGTTAAATGTAGTTTCTAATAATAATGCAAACATATACATAACTAGAGTATTATTGGTGAGTGCCATTTTCATACAGTTGAAGATGAAATTACAATTAGCACATAAGTGCCTACAAAGATATTTAATAAAACGTATTTTTCAAATCGCTGGTGTTGTGACAGCAGATTCATGCAGTAACTGTGGTACATAATGCAGTCAGAATAGAAATAACTGACTGGTTTGTTTTCTCTGGTTTATAAGGTAACACCTGAGGACTGTAAAGAAATTGTGTCTGTATGTGCAGCTAACAATGTCATGCTTGCAGTGTGCCATGTCCTGCGGTACTATCCAGCCTCACTGAAGATAAAGGTATACTTATTGCTTTCAGTAACCAGTTGAGTCAGTAAATGGTCATTCCTGCTATGTGATATGGATATTAACTTTTGTGACCTTGACATTGGTCATGGGAGTAGGGTCAATAAATTCCTGTACTATGTGTCACATTCCTGGTACTACTGCGATTGATTGTCAGAGCATAAAAAATAATCATTTAGAATTGCAAGAAGCAGCTGTGAAAGTTGAGACCAGGACTTTAGGTGTTCGGTTACTGAGAAAATAAAGTTGTAAATGAAATTCCACAAGAATGCTCTCACTGCCACAACTTAAAAGCTCGCCCCAGGAAAACAATAGATTTAAAACTTAAACTTATTCTAATGGAGAAGTCACTGCGCCTGGCATCTGACCCCGGTCAGCAGATTCCCTCTGGACACGGGTGTCCAACAACCACTTCTGACAAACAGACTTCACCCGTGTCACAGAGGAAAGCTCACTCCTCTAAAAATATGGCAAGAAAACGGGCACCAACTTTTCCTCTTAAAGAGCCACCGAAAAAGAAATAGTCTCTGGCTTGTTCTAGGTTCTCGGTACCAACCGCACCATGGCTGAGTACATACAAAGCACCGGGGTCCTCGGGTACCACACAGACCAAGAACGCCAGTGACCACAAGCAGGCAGGCTCAGAGTCAAGAGGCAAAGAGAAGCCTACCTCCTCCACCGCAGTACCGACGGGGCTGCCTAAACATGTGGCACCGATACGCTCTCCATAGGCTACGGTGCCACCCTCAGCTCCCATAGTGCAGGGTGCTCCGACGTCAGCACAGATGTCTACGACTACAACAGCACAGTGATTATTGACCGCCTTGGTACCGAAACCATCTGTACCACACCAATTTCTTCACCAGAAGGACTTACTAATCTTGTCAACGTCGGACTCAGCACACGTTACTTCGGTGCACATGGTACCCACGCCAACTCACCTCCCCTCTGGCCCCTCCATTTTCCGGTGAAGGTGATGAGGAAAAGGGTGCTTACTCATCACGCCATTCCTCTCACATTCAAACGAGTATGGTATTAGGTCCACCTGTACAGCCCAAATATCACCACTGGGCTGACACCTAGATACGGTATGGGCAGCCATGGACGCCAGCACCTATGCCATTCCCTACATAGTGGCCCTGCTGGGACTCCTGGGGGACATACAGGAGACAATACCCTAGACCCACGAACTCTACAGAGAGAGGACTAGATCTCCCCCACCACTCTCAGTGAAATTTTTGAATAACAGGAAGAAACCCTGGAACAAGAAACTACCCCAACAACCAACATTTTCTCTTCTTCCTTAGACGAGGCCATGATGCCTCCATCACCCACAACAGCCAATGACTTCAAATACTTTCAAGAGCTGTTCAGAGGAATTGCCGATTCCCTAGAGATTCTCCGAGAGGAGGTTCTAGAGTCCCAACATAAATTACTAGACATTCTGCAAACCTCATCAAAGATTGCACTTCCTGTAAATGAAGCACTTATGGAACCAGCTAAAAATATATGGCAGACCCAAGCAACTATCCCGCCCACTTAAAAGAGAGGGGATAAAAAATATTACATCCACTCAAAGAAAATGGACTTTTTATTCTCTCACCCCACACCAAACTCCTTAGTGGTTGACGCCATCAGTGAATTGGGCAGACAACACCACTGCAGATCCACTCCCTATGACAAAGAGTGGAAAAGGTTAGACTGCTTTGGCCGCAAGGCCTGTTCATCGGCCACTTTCCAATTTCAAATTGCTAACTATGCTGCACTGATGGAAAAATATGACCATACAAATTACAGTAACTCCTCACTTAAATTCGTCCCGGTTAACATTGTTTCATTATTAGGTTGCTGATCTATTAGAGAACATACTCGTTTAAAGTCGTGCAATGTTCCGTTATAAGGTTGTTTGGCTTGCCCTGGTCCGCCCGCCTGCCTGGCATTCCAGTCGGGGCATGGGGGCTTGCCCCGCTCCGCCAGCCCAACGTTCCTACTGGGGAGTGGGGTCAGGGAGCGGGGTCAGGGCATGGGGACTTGCCCAGTTCCACCCAGGGAGTGGGGTCAAGGCGCAGGGTCTTACCCCAGTTTTCCCTCCTGGCATTCCAGCCGGGGAACAGGCAAGCCCCCGATCCCGCTCCCCGGCAGGAGTGCCAGGCGGGCAGAGTGGAGCAAGCCCCTGCACCCCGACCCCGCTATGTCCCTGCCTCAGTCAAGCTTCACAATCATCATTGATAAGTACAGTATTAAACTGTTTGTTTAAAATTATTTAAAACTTGTACTGTATATGTATACAATGTCTTTTGTCTGGTGAAAATTTTCCCCCTGGAATCTAACCCCTCTATTTACTTTAATTCTTATGGGGAAATTGGATTAACTTAACATCGTTTTGCTTAAAGTAGCATTTTTCAGGAACATAACTACAACCTTAAGCGAGGAATTACCGTACTCCAAAATGTCAGACTTTATTGAATACATACCAGAGGACAAGAGAGAACAATTCAAAGTGGTGATCACAGAGAGCCGTCTCCTAGTCAGAACTGCTTTACAGGCATCTCTAGATGTGGCAGATATGGCGGCATGTTCCACAGCTACCGCCGTAGTCATGCCTCAGGCTTCATTGCTTCACTTCTCCGGCGTCTCAAGGGAAGTACAGTCGGCTGTGGAGGATCACCCTTTTAATGGTCTGAAGTTGTTTGCCACGACGACCGACGAGTCCCTTCACACCTTGAAGGCCTCTAGGGCAACTCTTCGTTCCCTCAGGATATACACATCTGCACAGAGGAAAAAAACAGGGAAATACTATTCAACCCAGCTTGCAAGAGCTGCCCCCTACGCCCAAGAACAGAGACAATCTAATACACAAAAACGCAGACAGAGATTTCCAAGGCGTCGACCACTCCCTGCTCAATCATCAGCAACCCTCTGCAAAACAATAATTTTGAAGGTTTGGTCGAGGGCCTGAGACACCTCCCCCATTCCTCAGTGCTGACACCATTACTGACCCCCATTTTGGACACCATTTGACCCCTTTCTACTCAGCATGGAAGACCGTCACCACGGACAAATGGGTTCTAGAAATACTCAGCACAGGTTATTCAATACCATTCACCTCCATCCCCCCTACCCACTCTCCCTCCCTGTCTCTCTTCAGTGACCCCTTTCACAAACACCTTCTACGGCAAGAAGTAAACCACCTCCTACATTTGGTCGCCATGGAACCAGTACCATCATAACACGTAGGGAAGGGCTTTTATTCCCACTACTTCTTAACCTAGAAAAAGAACGGTGGGTGGAGACCTGGTCTTGACCAGTGCACAAAGAGTGGTTACTTTGAGATGACTGCCTGTGTGGCTCTGGAGTCCCTGCCTTCCTTGCCCACTATTTCAGAGTCTTGTGGTTGCTTGATTTTGTACTGAATTGAGTATGTGGGGCCTTGTCAGTGGTTGTAATTAGATGAAACGTATTTGTAAGGCTTTAGTGGACAATCAGATTTAATGACAGATTTGAGCTGTGGAAATGTGTATTATGAAAGATTATCAAATGGGCACACATATTGACTAGAAATGCATGGTTGAAATATAGGACTACAAAAATATCATATTACCTGGAAGGGTAAAGGGGGTATGGAGTTGGAACAGTTAATTCCCACTTTCAGGAAAGATACCAAGTCTTTATTTCCAAAAAAAATGCATAATGGTTACACCTGGGTAAGATCTCATTGTGATGCTTTGGGTTTCGGCCCGGCCCAGTAAGGAGTTCTGTCCTCACCTGCTTTGCACCCTTGGTGTAGCCTTGGCTCAGAGCCCTGATCCTAGTATCATGCTCACAGCACAGCAGCCTCACCCTGACTTCCACCAGCCCGGTTACTCCTTGCAGGGTGACACCACCAGCCCTTCCAGCTCCAAGATTCTCCCAAACTGGCTCCCCTGCAGTATCCAGTCCTTCTCACTGGACCCTCACAGAAGATACTCAGTTCACTGCCTCCAAAGCGACAGAACAAACAGCAGCCTGCTAGTGTAGTTGAAAGCCCACACTCGGTTGAAATGTACAGCACTGAGCTGGTTTGTAGTAAAACTAAAAATAAGTTGGTTAGCAAAGACCACAGGATTTAAGTGACTTCTAGTAAGAGGGAAAGATATGAAAAGTTACAAACAAAATAGGCTTCTAGTGACTAAATTTAACTTCAGCAAGCTACCGTCTTGGTCTGAGCAAGTTTCTCACCTATGTTCAGTTTTCAGAGACTTTCAACCCTGTTTGTTAAAAGGTTCCACTTTTCTGAGATGTACAAGAGCTCTGACATTTTGCATCTGCTCAGTAATGGGTACCCAAGATGGCTCTTTGTCCTTGCTTATATCTTCCAAAGTTCAATGGTATTGCTTCAGGTCCCAAGATCCCACTTGGAATGCAAGTCACCATGCGGTTCTCCCAGTTCTTGCAAACCCAGCTATCTATGTTTCTAATGATCAGATTCCCTATTACTATTACCTAATAACTGGAGTTTTCTCCCCGGGAGAGGTATCCTCAGTGCGAGAGGAAACCACATCATCATCTGGAAGGAGGGTCCCAACTACAGGATCTTTCCCCTCTGCTCCAGTTGGATGTTCTCCTTCCCTGGGACTTTCATCCTCCTCAACAGCACAGAGGCTGTCAGACTGGGGGTGGGATCGTTCTGCTGTGTCCTGGAAAGTCTCATCTGTGTACCTCTCTGTCTCCTTCAGCTCCGCCACCCTGGTCTCCAAAGCTCATACACGGTCTCTTAGGGCCACGAGCTCCTTGCACTGAATGTACACATACGACAGGATAGGTAACCATACATGGTGCATTGAGTGCAATAAACTGGATAGCCCCCACTCTGTTGCTGGTCTTCTGCCTGCATTTTCTTTTTACTCCTGCAGCTTTTTCCTCTGTTGTTGTTTTGTTTTTATCAGGGGGTGTTTATTGCCTTAAAGAATGTTAAGTGTATCTGGCCTCTGCCACATACACCCCCTCTAAACTCCCTCGCAAATCTTCCCTGGTGGCTGCTTGTGTTCGCTAGCTCCTCTGGTTGCTTAGAAGCTGGCTTTTTAAACCCCTGGTCTCCCTGAGTGGACCCGCCCCCCCCCCGGTTTCAGGGTTGATGGGTGCGTCAGTCCACACCTTTGCAGGACATTACGCAATCACCAGGGATTCTGCCTCTGATGCCATCTTTGGCTCCACAGTACTTTCATCTGTGACTAACCGAACTCCGAATTCCCAGCCCTCCAAGGGGGGTACTGCTCAGGAATCACCTACAGTGGAATACCCATAGGGACACTAGTCGAAGAAGAAGTTACCCTGTGCAGTAACGATGATTCTTCGAGATGTGTGTCCCTGCGGGTGCTCCGCTACCCACCCTCCTCCCCTCTACTTCGGAGTTCTTGCTATGACTCTACGGGCCGAACAGACTCTGCTACCGAAGTTCTCCGATCAGCAGCGCACGTACTCCTACAGTGGAACACCCACAGGGCCACACATCTCGAAGAACCATCGTTACTGCACAAGGTGAGTAAGTTCTTTTTTTCCCAGCTGATTCAGTTGCTTATTTGAGGTTTGGCTCTCCCCCTTCTTTATATCTCAGATGAAGTTTCTCTTCCCTGCTGGGGTGTAGCCACGGTGTCTCTTCCCCCCATTAGCTTGATAGCTTTGTTTCTTCTTCAAGTGCTTGTTCTCATCCATTCCACATTAGGTGTGCACGCGCTGCGTGCAAGAACGTCGGAAACTTTTTCCCTTAGCAGCTCCCGGTGGGCTGGCGGGGCTCCCTCCAGAGTGGCGCCACTGCGCTGTGCATATATACCCCTGCTGGCCCGACCCCCTCCAGTTCCTTCTTACCGTCCGTGGCGGCGTTGGAACAACTCTTGCTCTCGTAAGAGAAGCAATCCCTTAGCCTTAGAGTTGCATAGCTATTATCAGTTAGTTATCAGTTAGTTAGCATTTCATTGTTGTTGGACACTTAATAGATTAGGTGCTTGGAGGATTCCAGCACCTGCCCCGGGCTGCGGGGAATGCCGCAGGCCCAAGGGTGTAAGGCTTGCGCCACGTGCCGCAGGCCTATGCCAGTTAGTGACCCCCACGACGCCTGTCTACGTTGCCTGGGGGAAGTTCACCAAGCAGAGAAGTGTAAAATTTGCAAGGCCTTTAAGCCGAGAACAAAGAAAGAGAGAGACTTTCACTTAAAGTAGTTGTTGATGGAGGCCGCGTTGCAGCCATCGGGCCCGGAACGCCCGACGCCAGCCTCAGCCTCCTCGATGCAGAGCACCCCGGAGTCATCAAGAGACCCGGTAGTGGCCAAACACCGCAAGCCGTCGGCCTTGGAATGCCAAAGTAGGCCCCAGCACCGCTCATCCTCCCCGGTACGGCCCAACGCAAAACCAAAGGAGGGGCGCGGACGCTCCCCCACTATATCAGGCCCCAAATACCGGGAAGAGCGGAATGCACACCGCACCAACTTTGGCACCGGTGGCACCGGTCCAGCCATAAGTTAACTCAGTGCGGACGAAGGGCTCGAGGGCGTAATAGATCAGCCCTCCACGCCTGACACCTTTGAGGCGGCAAAAGACCTCATCGGACTGGTGGTGGCGAGCCTCCGGCACCCAGGCCCAGGGTGCTGTCAAAAGGAAAGCCAGCAATGGTGCGCCGTTCGAGGACATTGTCCAGGCACTGCTCCCGGCATTGGTCCCGGTCCTGGTCCCGATCCAGAGAGCAGCGGTACTGGTCCCTCTCCTGATCAGCAAGAAACCTGTTCATTGGCCACTTTCCAATTTCAAATTGCTAACTATGCTGTACTAATGGAAAAATATGTCCATACAAATTACAGTAACTCCTCACTTAAATTCGTCCCGGTTAACATTGTTTCGTTATTAGGTTGCTGATCTATTAGAGAACATGCTCGTTTAAACTCCTCCAATGATCGTCAACCTCCCGCCAACACAGATCGACGGCACCACCGTGGCCCTCACGCTTGGCGTCGGCGGGGTCCGGCGCCAACTCGGGCCAATACAGCTACGCACACCGGGCTCCGGACAGCAGGGAACAACAAACTGGTTGGCAACCACAATGGGGACCGCCAGGACACTGGCCCTTCTGGACGCCTTTGGCCTATCACCAGCGACAAGGTGCTCCCTCCAGGGCCAGCTACTCAGTGCAGCAGTCCTGGTCCCCGCACTGACGGTCCTCCATAAGGGAAGCTACGGTGTCCAAGCCACCCGCAGCCGTGCCGAGCGAGAGACCGGAGAGTCTGGCACCATATCCGGTGCCGCCCCAAGGCCACCGTCCCCAGTTCGAGCCGGAAGCCCCTCCCCTTGGGGAGGGGGACCAGGGAGACCAGCCGGAGGAAGCTGAGCAGCTGCTAACTTCCTCGTCATCCCCGGATGAAGCAGTAGCAGGCACGGCGGTAACAGGACCTCCGCCAGTAGACCACAAAGCCCACCAAGAGCTGCTATGTAAGGTGGCCATAACTTGGGGTTGCAAGCCGAGGAGACAGTTGAGCAGGAGGACCCCATGGTGGACATTCTGAGTCCAGAAGGTCCATCCAGAATAGCGCTTCCGCTCATTAAGACCATTCAGTCTAATTACACGACTATATGGCAGATCCCGGCATCCAGCACACCAACAGCCAAAGGTGTGTGGAGCGCAAGTACTTCGCCCCGTCAAAAGGATACGACTTCTTGTTCTGCCATCCGAGCCCATGTTCCCTTGTAGTCTCGGTGGTAAACGAGAAAGAGCGCCATGGGCAACAGGCTCCGGTCCCTAAGGCCAAGGAAGCAAAACGCCTAGACCTGTTCGGCAGGAAGGTGTATTCGTCAGGGGGCCTCCAGTTGAGGATTGCTAACCAGCAGGCCATCCTCAATAGGCATAACTTCAACTCCTGGGCGGCAGTGGGGAAGTTTAAGGACAACCTCCTGCAAGGTTCCCAACAGGAGTTCACGGCCCTGGTGGAGGAAGGCAAGGCTGTAGCGAAAACCTCCCTCCAAGCGTCCTTGGACTCGGCGGACGCAGCAGCCAGGACAATTGCGTTGGGCGTGGTCATGCGGCACTCGGCGTGGCTGCAGGAGTCAGGTCTGCCGCCTGAGGTCCAGAATTTGCTCCAGGACCTCCCCTCCGAAGGGTCCGGGCTCTTTTCGGACCAGACGGACGCAAAGCTGCATAGCCTCAAGGACTCTAGAGCTACACTCAAGTCGGTGGGTATGCACACCCCGGAGACTCAGAGGAAGCCCTTCAAGCCACAGCCTCCTCCCCAGCGCCAGTATCAGCCTCGTCCTCGACAGGAGCCTTACCGCAGACGAGGCGGAGACAACAGGAGGTGGCGCAATAATAACAACTACTCCAATAGGCCGGGCCAGAGCCAAGGCCAACCTAAATCTCAGCCGGGCCCTAAGCCAGGCTTTTGAAGGTGCGCTCGAGGACAGCGTACCAGATCAACTACCGGATCCATCCCCTTGTTCCCTCAACCGCCTGTCCTGCTTCTCCGTGCGTGGTCCAGCATTACATCGGACCGTTGGGTGTTACGCACGGTGCGAAGCGGGAACATGCTACAGTTTTCCTCCCTGCCTACTCCTCACCCCCCTTCCCCATCCCTCTTCATGGACCCTTCTCACGAGCATCTCCTAGAAAAGGAGGTTCACTCGCTCCTAGAGGCAGGAGCGGTACAGCTAATACTCTTAGACCTAAGGGGGAAAGGGTTCTACTCCCGCTACCTCCTCATCCCCAAGGCCAAAGGGGACCTTCATCCCATTCTAGACCTGCGCAGGCTAAACAAGTTCCTGGTCAAGGCCCGGTTCCGCATGGCCTCTCTGGGCACCATCATCCCTTCCCTGGATCCAGGAAACTGGTATGCTGCCCTCGACATGAAGGACGCATACTTTCATATCGCCATCCACCCAGCTCATCGCCGATTCCTGTGCTTCACCGTGAACCAGTTCGCGGTTTTACCATTTGCGTAGCTGCGGCCCCCCGGGTATTCACAAAATGCATGGCGGTAATGGCGGCATTCTTACAGAAGCAGAGGATTCGATTTTACCCGTACCTCGATGACTGGCTCCTGGCGGGTCGGTCCGAAGAGGAGGTTCGGTCCGACGTGCAGACGGCCTTGAGTCTATTCCGCAAGCTGAGGCTCCTTGTCAACATTCCCAAGTCCACTCTCGTTCCAGCGCAGAGAGTGGACTTCATAGGGGCGGTTCTAGACGCGGTACAGGCAAGGGCAAGCCTTCTGTAATCACGATTCCTGGCCATCCAGCAAGCAGTGAACTTCCTGTGCCAGTTCCCACTACAACGGCCAGATGTTCCCTGCGGCTGGTAGGCCACATGGCAGCTTGCACACATGTGGTCAAGCATGCCAGACTGAGACTCAGGATGCTGCAGGCTTGGCTCACCCGTGTATACCACCCTGGCAGGGACCCCCTAGACTTGATAGTGACAGCCCCGGGGGATGTGCTGGGCTGGTCTCCTTGATGTGGTGGCGGTCCCAGACCGTGGTTTGCGAAAACATCCCCTTTGCCGCACAACAGCCGGACTTGACGCTGGTAACAGACACGTCAGACCTCAGATGTGGGGCTCACCTGGGGGACCTCAGGACTCAGGGCTTGTGGTCGGCGCCGGAGCGATCGCTCCATATCAACATGAAGGAGCTCAGGGCGGTTCGTTTAGCATGCCAGACCTTTCACGCCTCTCTGAGTGGTCACAGCGTGATAGTTCTGACAGACAACACGACCGCCATGTTTTACATAAACATGCAGAGCAGAGCCCGTTCCTCCCCACTCTGCCACACGGCTCTCCTCCTCTGGAACTTTTGCATAGCCCATGCCATTCACCTCGAGGCGGTGTATCTCCCGGGGGAGCGGAACGAACTGGTGGACCACCTCAGCAGGTCCTACTGCATGCACAAGTGGATGCTCAGAGCAGACCTCGTGCTTTCAGTCTTCTGAAAGTGGGGGTTTCCCTGGGTGGACCTGTTTGCTACCAAGGGCAATGCTCAGTGCCCGCAATTCTGCTCGTTCCAGGGTTGCAGCCCGGGCTTAATAGCCGACGCATTCGCGATCCCGCGGGGAAGGGAATTGAAATACGCCTTTCCCCCGCTTCCTCTGGTGCACAAGGTACTGCTCAAGGTGCGCAGGGACAGGGCATCGATCATTCTCATCGCCCCGGCCTGGCCCCGCCAGCACTGGTTCACCACGCTCCTGGAGCTGTCGGTGGAGGCCCCGATAACTCTGCCCCTACATCAGGACCTCATTATGCAGGACAGAGGGCGGCTTCTCCACCTCGACCTGCAATTGTTGCATCTGACAGCATGGAAGCTATGTGGTTAAATGCTTTGGAGAGCCAGTGCTCCCTTCCTGTGCAGCAGGTTCTACTTGGTAGCAGGAAGTCCTCTACCAGGGCAACTTACTTGGCCAAGTGGAAGAGGTTCTCGTGCTGGTGTGGGCCACAACAGGTGCAGCCACTCCAGGCCCCGGTGCCGACCATTCTAGAATATCTACTGCACCTCAAGCAGCAGGGGCTGGCCCTGTCCTCGATTAAGGTGCACCTGGCGGCTATTTCCACCTTCCACCCAGGGTTTTCAGGTAGCTCAGTTTTCTCCCACCAATGGTGGGGCGATTCCTCAAAGGTCTGGAAAGGGTGTTCCCTTACACATGCCCCCCAGTCCCGCCATGGAATCTTAACTTAGTCTTTTCTAAGCTTATGGGGCCCCCGTTCGAGCCCCTAGCTACCTGCTTCCTTCTCCACCTTTCCTGGAAGGTGGCATTCCTGGTGGCTGTCACCTTGGCCAGAAGGGTATCTGAGCTGAGGGCTCTCACCTCGGAGCCACCATACACTGTTTCACAAAGACAAGGTGCAGCTCCGCCCACATCCTAAGTTCCTCCCAAAGGTGGTCTCACAATTCCATCTGGGCCAGGACATTTGTCTGCCGGTGTTTTTTCCCAAACCCCATGCGGACCCGAGGCACCGCAGCCTGCACACCCTAGATGTCCACCAAGCACTGGCATTCTACTTGGACCAAGCCCTTTCGTAAATCCACCCAACTGTTCGTGGCTGTAGCTGAGAGGTTGCGAGGCCTTCCGGTGTTGGCGCAGCAAATCTCGTCGTGGATCACGAGCTGCATTCGGGTGTGTTATGACCTCGCAGGTGTCCCAGCTCCAGCGATCATGGCCCACTCAACCAGAGCACAGGCAGCTTCTGCAGCCTTCCTGGCACAGATCCCGATCCAGGAGATCTGCAGGGCGGCCACCTGGTCATTGGTGAACACCTTCATGACCCACTACGCAGTCAACCAGCAGGCATGGGAGGACGCGGCAGTTGGCAGGGCGGTCCTCCGATCAATTGTTTCGTGACTCCTACCCTCCTCCAACAGTAAGCTTGTGATTCACCGAATGTGGAATGGATGTGAACAAGCACTCGAAGAAGAAAAAATGGTTACTTACCTTTTCCTAACTGTTGTTCTTCGAGATGTGTTGTTCACGTCCATTCCACCACCCATCCTCCTACCCCTCTGTTGGAGTTGCCGGCAAGAAGGAACTGGACGGGGTCGAGCCAGTGGGGGTATATATGCACAGCACAGTGGCGCCACTCTGGCGGGGGCCCTGCCGGGAGCCGCTAAGGGAAAAAGTTTCTGACGCTCCTGCACGCGGTGCACGCACACCTAATGTGGAATGGAAGTGAACAACACATCTTGAAGAACAACAGTTACGAAAAGGTAAGTAATAGTTTTTTATCTGATATGTACATGAATTCTCATTGTCTTTCAAAGTACTTTGGAAGTTACTGTCTAGGTGCGAAACCACATTCTTTTGTTTGTGGGGGGTAACTCCTGTTTGACCAGAAACCCATTTTAAGAATGTGGTGCGGCTCAGAAAAAATCCTGACATTTGAGAGTTCTATCGCTAGATCATGAGTGAGACTGAATTTTACTCAGAAATCACGACTCACACGATAAATTCACAAGAGTTGCCATGTCTGTTTGTGGTATCAGAAAGAGGGTTTGTGTATCTGGATAGGCAGAGCAAACTGAGTTATGTTTCCTCGCTGTCTGTTAATATAGGAGCTACTAGATGCTGGAGCAATTGGAGACATCTGCCACATACAGCATCTGGAGCCCGTAAGTGTGTGTGTCATGGTATTATCTGAGCTGTGTTATAGTAGTAAATAACACTTAGCATATATGCTATTCAGCTTCTTCTCAAGTGTGCTAGATGCAACTAAGTGCTGAATACTATTGTTCCTTTTCCTTCTTTGTTACAAAATTTAATTAGTTAAATAGGATTTGAGACAACAGACTTTATTTTACTATTTTTTAAGTCTTGTGTATTTTTTATATTCTTTATTAATCATCTATTGTGAACATAAAACAACTAGAAATATTCCTTTTTAAATGCTTTAGAAAACAAATTGCTTAATCCTCTTGTTGCCAAAACTCGGGGGTAACTATTGGAGACCTGCTGACTGCACGTCCATGACCGTTGTAATGAGAAGCACCCCTAAACAATTTTTTTGTTTTGAACTTTCTGCTGACTGTGATCCATTTTTAAAAGTATATGTGTGTGGGCGAGGGAGAATCTCTCATATTTTGTCCCATCTTATTTGGCAGATTTGATTCTCTTCTCCCCCACATGAATCTAGCTCCTTCTCACGTATCTCCTTGTTTGTACACCAACAGCATCCGTTGAATCAGCGGGAATGGGCAATATCTGGAAATAGTTTGTAGTAACTTCTAATCAGAGCTATGAAAAGGTGCTGAGAGCATTATTTTATGGGGGCCTTGCCAATGTGTTTTTTTAATTTTTCAGCAAAATGTTGGATTTTTATTTCTAAAGTTGATATCAGTCAGAAGAAATTTACTATCAGATCATCACTGTTTAAAGTTAGTGAAAACTTAAAAATTCAAGCCTTGAAATTAAATTTGATTTAAATGTCAGTAATGTTTTTTGCCCTACCGTGTCAGTTGTGGTTTAATATGTAAGAAACTAATGAGGCTTATAAATTCCAAGCAAACAAACATTGTCTTTGTTCACTATTCCTTTCTAGGAGGAATACTTCAGTTTCCAAGAACAGTGGATAAATGACACTATGTACTTTTCATGTATAGGAAGCTATGGTGTCCAAGCCTTGGGGCGGCACCGGATACGGTGGCAGATTCTCCGGTCTCTCGCTCGGCAAAATTAAAGTCACATAAATTGTGTCCCCAGTTTAAGGCATTTTTAATAAACTGGCAGGAATCAGGTGTTTAGAAAAGCAGAATTTTCCTATGATCTTTTTACATTAATAACATTCAGGAAATTAGCCTCCTTTTTTTAGTGAAAAGGATTTTAGATATTCAACAAATTCTGCTGTGACACTTAGCCAAACAAATCTGGATTGGATCATTCACAAGGAAGATGCCAAATTGTTTGTTTATACTTAAGCAGATTGGGAGGGACTATGATTTTTGTTTTGTTTCCTGGAACTCCATTTTTGGAGTTTATAGGAAGTATAAGTTGTTACCGTCTGGCCCAATACCCCTTTGTATGGACACCAGTCTGAGTGGATCCGTATACTGGCTCTCATGTGTTTCCAAGCCAGCTGGGTCTGGGTAGAGTCTCATCACCATTTCTGGGTCCTTAGGACACACTCCAAGACTTAGACCTCTTTGTGCCTTTCCTTGGGACATGGGGCATTGCTGCCCTAGACCTCAAAATCTGTGTCTGAGACCTCCTAGGCCTCACAGTTGCTTACTCATGCTCCCACTGAATTCCACTGAGGCTGTGGATGCTCTGGGTTTCTAGTTTAAGCCCTGTGCGGACAAAGGAAAGCAAGGAACACAGGCTAGCAAAGGAATTTCTTAACCTCAGAAACTTCTCTCTTGAAAGAATTCAAGAGTAATAGATCTTTTAAAACAAGAAAAGTCCTGAGCCTCCCCATCTCACCCCTTCTGGGAGTGGGGAATTTTTCAGCATTATAGGCAGGGCAGACTCTCTCCTATCCGCTTTCTCCTGCAAGTCCTCCTTGAGTTTGGTGATATTTGATCCCCTGCTCAGAGTAGCACTAGTCTCTGTCTTCCTGCCCTGTGCTTACCTGGAATGTGCTAGCTCCCATTCCCCTGTCATTCTTGTCCTCCCCACAGGCCACTGTGTAGAAAAAAACATCGTTCCATGGGGATGGACCAGCAGTTGAGAGACATTTAAGTCTGATAGGTCCAAACTGCCATCTTGATGGCTTCTCGGTAATAGTTCTTCAATGAGGCGTTAAGCAACTTTCCTGGGCAGGCCAGCTGTCTGGAAAGCAATTCAATATGTACTTGCCTTGGGCAAGTTTAGATATATCCTCAACGCATAGTACAAAATGGAGTCCGTATGATAAACATAGCCCATTTTTGTCACTGAAGTATAATGAAGAAGTTAGTGAAATGTGTGTGACATTTCAGATGGAAATATTGTTGACACAATTTAATGTATTTTGCTAAATTTTCCCTTTTTACCACAAACTTTTCACTAAGAAAAAATTGAAAATAATATAGTTTTCAAACTATCTGATATATATAAGTGGTTGAAATCTGCATTATTTACAGGATCAGTGGTCCTTACTTGTGTTTTCTGTATGTTAAGATTATGCAATATACAAATTTCAAACATGATTTTGGAGGATGCACCAAGGTGATGTTTTTCTAGCTGAAATGAATTTGGTATCTTCATTCAAGTTTCTAGTAAACAGGGGTCCATATTATAGAAGACAACCACGGTTAGCACTAATTGGTAACTTTGATAGTCTCATAGGGAAGCCAGGGATTGAAAGCCAGGGTCACTTGAGTCCCTAAAGTTCCTCCTTCCAGGTCCAGAGTAAGAAATACTCGTAGGGCATAGGGCGAGGTAAGCATGCACTACTGCTTCTCTTGCTTTACTTGTTCCTTGTAATAAGACCTCCGTGAGCCTGTCAATCTAGCACCTTCTTAGCTGTCAAGCCCCTTCTCCTTCCAGATTTGGGATGATTAATTGTTTTAAACTATAAATTATTTGTATCTATTCATTTCATTAATTACTGTTTATTTCTTGTAAGCATAGGTTGGATTCTGGCATTTTGCCCACTCGTTTGTGAGAGGAAATTGGAGGAATGAAGCAGAAAGTACATTTTCTTTGTTAGCCAAGTCCTGCCATGACATCGACCTCATTAATTTTTGGATGGGTGATAAAAGGTTTACAGCATCTTTTTTATCATATTTGTTCTAAGAATAACCATGTGCAAACACAAATAAGGGGTGCTATAGTTACACACGTTTTATGTAACTTTCCCCTTCCGAGAGACTACGGCCGTGTCTAGGCTACAGATGTTTTGCCAGTGTAGATGCAGCTTATGATGACAGAAGGAGTCTTTCTGTCGGCACCGTAACACCACTCCTCCAACGACAGTACTTATGTCATCAGAAGAACTCTTCTGTCAGTATCACTGCATCTGCATTGGAGGTTTGCTGACATAGCTGTGCTGACAAAACTTTGTAGTGTAAACCTAGCCCCAGTTACCTCTTTTCCCCTCTGCGTGTCATTGACCATCACCCTCCTAGAGAACAAGAAACCTGAACCTTCTTCTAAATGTAGATCTCCTGCAGTGATACAAAAAATGATAGATTAAATTACCTTGATTTAAATCTTGGCGTTCACATTATTTAAAGGAAAATGCTTGTAGTTGTTATTACATCCTGGCAGGAAGAATAAACCAAAGGCGGTAATCAGATTGTGGGGGAAAGTATCTATCTCGGGACATGTATGTCTCCATCACTGTAGTATCTGAATGCACTGCAAATATTAATGAATTTACCCTTACAATGCCCTTGTGAGGTAGGGTTTTTTTATATCCATTTTATGGATTTTGAACTGAGGCAAAGTCTGTGACTTTTCCAAGGTCACACAGTGAGTCTGTGTGACAGAGCTGGGAGCTCAGCCCAGATCTCCTGAGTCCAACACTAGTACGTTAGCCACAGGTCATTCTTTCTCTCCTGAAACTTAGTATTCCAAGAACGGTATAATTTCTTTTTTAAATTGAATTCTCCAGTCTGTCCAAAATCACCAACCTAGGCAAATTAGCTAACTAAACCATTATAACTTCACTGGTGAGTTAGTTGCAAGCTGGATGTAAAACTTGTATTTATCAGAAAAGGATGGAATCCTCAAAAATGAAGGAATTGGAATGACAGTGGCCCTGGGTCTGGGACTCGCTGTGTCTACTTCTGAACCAGTGCCTAAGGGCCCCAGTTCAGCAAAGAACATAAACATGTGCTTAAATGGGACTTAAGTGCTTTGTTGGACGTCACAGTGACAATTTCAAGGTGTGATAATTTTACTAATCTTCAAGGCTAGAAATATTCCTTGGAAGGTCAGCTTGTGGAAAGCGAGGCATTTCCATTTCTCAATGACATACATTATTTTTCTATCCTGACAGATTGAGATATCAGACCTTAATATCTTATTTTTATTATCCCTCTTTTATTTTTGTAAAATACTTAATTTCTGTAACATTATCTCTAAAACCACTAGAATTAGCCAAGTTGGATTACATCTTTTAAATGTTCAGATAGTCTCCGTTACTGTTGTGCAGCTCCTGTTGAAGTCATTTATCTTCACTGGTCCATAATCTTGAACAGTCTGTGAAATATCAGTTTCTAAAAATCATGCCAGAACTGAAGTGGGCGAGGGAGGAAAAGAAGATGAGAATCAGAATGATGTGATTTTTACTGTTTGATAGCTCCTCACCTCTCAGAACATCCAGTGGGACCAATGCTAACACTTTCAGGACCAGTAAATATTATCCAGCACTGATCCTGGACTAGAGGTCATAAAGAAATTGTGATCCTTGACTTAAAAGTATAAACATAGAGATGTTGTATTTGTATTCTTGGACTCATTTTAGTCCCATAACTTTTTTAGTATAGAATTAAAGACATATTTTTTCCAGTTCCTTGAAGGCAGCCCAGACAGTTATTGTTTGTAAATTCTTATAACAGAAACTGGAGACAAGAGAAAAAAATCAGAGCTCTTCTGACATCATTCCGTTGACTAGGACCCTGCTCAGTTAGAGATTTCCTGAGTAAGAAAATTATTCCCAATACTAAGACATGTCATCAGAAAAAAATCTTAGAGAAAACAGTTGCTCCACTAGTGCAACAGAAAACCATCAATTAATCGGTGTTGAAGGACTTTGAATATCTAAAAGCCCGATCTAGGTTGGATTGAAATTAGTTAGACTTCTGTAGACTTCGGAGTGTTGGATCAAGCCCAAAATGAACGGTTAAAAAAATGACCATTTTTACACTTTTTTATGTTGATATGTTTGTTTATTTATGAAAATGTCTGTTTTATTTCAGGTGCTTAAAGGTGTCATCTTTTGGCAGTCTTTCTCATTTTACTAATGAGCATAAGGTTTGTATAAATACACCTGTATGAAGGAATACTCAAAGTCTCTAGCCTTATTTCAGCAAAGCATTTAAGCATGTGTTTAAGTCACATAAGCACATGCTGTAAATCAAGTTCACACTTCTTTGCTACATTGGGGTCTATATTATCATTTAATCTCCATTTTATTTTCTTTCCAGAAAGTATGTGACCATTTTAAACATGCCTGTAGTTATCAGTAGTTTTCCTGCTTAAAAATGTGCATTTTGAAATATATAGGGAAAATGACATAAACATTCCATTCTTGTTTTGTGTTAACAGAAGCCTATTCTTACAGTAGCCAAGGCCCTGAAGCCCTAGTGAAATAACTCCGTAGTGTAGAGAGCCTAAAATGAAATAGCCCAAGCAGAAATTGCTTATGCTGTTTATTTAAATTTTTTTTTAATCTCAGTATAGTATGCATTACTTCTAAAGACACACTTAGCTAGCTCATCCTGGCTTTCCCATTGTGCCTTCCATTCCCTTTAGCACCTTCCATGCTATAAAATTGTTCCAAGCCATTTTCAGTATCTACCTCTACTTTAGATTTGGATTTTAATTTGTGTCAATAGGACTACTCACGTAAGTAAAATTACTCATGCGCATACATTTTTACCAGATTGGGCCCACAGTTTGTAGAATATTCAGATTCACAGTTTGGGACCTTGGATTTTTTTTTAAATGGAAAAACTATTGACTTTCTAATGTTAATTTAAAACATCTATTAATTGTAAGGTAACTTTTAAGAGAATAAATATTCAGCTAAATAATCTGAATTTGTTTTAAAAAATAGTCAGGACAAAAGAGTTTGTCCGCATAGGTGTTCATTCCTAACAATCATGTTTCATGTCATGATCAGTTTATAAAAATGCAAAGGCTATGTAAATGTAACAGTCTGTCTCTTTGGATTCACCAAAAAGGAAATGCAGAACCTAAAAACTACTGTTGCAGCTTTGCTTACAAAACACGAATACACTTACATTCAAAAATCAACCAACCAAAAAAACCTAAACCCAATATGAAGCTAACAAGATGTGCCTGCCATCATCCAGATTACTTTTCTTGTGTAGTGTATCCCTTTCCCCTATCCTGCATATGTTCAGTTTGTTTGCAAAGTATAAGCTCTTTGGGGCTTGAAATGTGTTTTAGCAGATTTTGGGCACTACCACAATACAAATAATAAGCAGTAAAATAATTTAAGGATCCACCAGCAACATTAATTTAGGCATCTATAAATTCTGTGTCTTTTAGTATACATATTGTTACTTAAACTGTAATATGAATCTCAGGTGTGGGTAATATCAACATTGGGCATTTCTAAGGTACCTATAATTGTGGGTATCTAAACACCATTGTAGAGTTACATGTTTAACCAGATGAATAGGAATAGATATTAGTACATCAGACATGAGCAATGAGGCTGAATTCTTGTGGCTGGTGGAGCCTTTGCATTTTCCAGATCTTGACTTTTTGTAATTATAATTGTGCAACCTCAGTGTTTCATTAACTTAGCCATTTGCACTTACTTTCTTTTTCTTTGTTTTTTAAGTGGGGGAATGGGGAAAATGCCTGTATTTAAAGTGTTAGCATTTAAATTGTCCCAGTTAGACCTTGATGGTCACACCTTGCTGAGGCAATTGTTGTTGGGTTCTCATTTTTGCTGCTTCTTTTAATTGGCTGATGACAGTTTTTTGCAAGGCTCCCTTAAAAGAGCACCTACATGCTGTTTTTATTGTGATGGTGTTTTAGGTGATGGGACCGGGCTGGGCAGAAACTCTGTTACTACTCCATTCATAGAAATTGTAATCTCAGCAGCCTGAGACCAGCTTCCCATGTGCCTGTAAGGCTGGGGCAATGAGATTATGGATTGTGGTGGTAAAAAAATGTTGACTCTAACAAAAATATTATGCCAGGTCTACACCACAAAGTTTTGTCAGCATAGTGATGCCGGTTAAGATGTAAAAAAACCACACCCCCTAGCAACATAAGCTATGCCGATAAAACTCCCAGTGCAAACACAGCTATGCCAACAGAGTTCTTCTGTCAGCATAGCTAACATCGTTCAAGGAGTGGGGTGTTCCTTTAGTGACAGAAAAACTCCTTATAGTGTCATACGCTGCATCTACACTAAGGCATAAACCTATGCTATCATAGGCTCTGTAGTGCAGACGTAGCCTTAGGCTGGGATTTTCAAAAGAGCCTAAGTGCTTTAGGCACCAAATGCCAATGACGCCAATTCAGAAATAATTTTAACTTTCTTTTTGCCCTCAAACCAAACACAGTGCTACTGTATGTCCATTTTAACTTCAAAGTTTTACTCTCTGGTCGCTTCTGCTGTATCTTCAGGAATGTGTAGATTTAATTTTGTACAATGAATATTTTATATAATTTTTTCTGCTGTCCCATACCTTAAAATGAGGGAGAAGATTTGCTCAGACTTCAAAAAAATCATTTTTGGGCAGAGATCCAAGGTTTCAACCCCAAAGGTGAATTCTTGGAAGACTGTGAAGATGTGAAAATGGGGTAAAATTAAAATTGTTTTCCAACTTTAACTACCAATTACTTGCTGCCTGAGCATCTTACTTAGTACTGTTGGCATATGCGTCTCTCGCTCCCAGGTGACAGAGGGCTAGCTGCAGCCTTTGCACTGCCGGCTCAACTGGATGGCTGTAAACCACGTTTTCTTGGGAGATGATGAGTAAGGCTGCGAGTCTGTCACCGAGGTCAGGGATGTCACGGATTCCAGAACTTTCCGTGGCCTCCGTGACTTCTGCAGCGGCTGGTGTCAGTCGTAATTTGTAGGAGTTTCATTTGAACAACCTGTGTTTTTAAATGATTTATGTAGATACCTTTATTCCTAATGGAGAAATAATAGGTAGCACTTCACATCTTCATAGCTACTTTATAAATATTATTAAATCAAGCCTCCCAACAATCCCTCTCGTTTAGAAATGTGAAAACTGCGGTGCAAAGAAGTTATGTGACTTGTTCAAACTGCCAGTCACTCACAGAGCTGAATATCCTTATTTGCAGGATACTGTAGAGTGCATATTAACAATGACCAGTGCTAACATCAGGTTATCTTGATTGTATTAATAATACAGTAAACACTGTTTTATCTGGCACTTCACCAGTCGGAAAGCACTATAAACCAGCATTTCTGATCTTCATTGAAATTCCGGTTTATAATCCAGTTGGTGTGGGGCCGGCAGGGGGTGGAGTGCGGGAGGGCGTGCAGAGCGCAGGCTCTCGGAGGGAATTTGGGCACGGGAGGATGCTTAGGGCGTGGGAAGGGGTGTGGGGTGTCAGATCCAGGGGCCTCTCACCTCGGGCAGCTCCCCGCAAGCGGTGACCTGTCCCGGCTGCTCCTAGGCGGAGGTGCGGCAGATGGCTCTGCACACTGTCTCTGCCCACATGCGCTGCCCCCACAGCTCCCATTGGACGCGGTTCCCGGCCAATGGGAGCTGCAGAGCCAGCGCTCGGGGCAGGGTGAGGGCAGTGCGCAGAGCTGCCTGCTGCATCTCTGCCCAGGAGCAGCTGGGACAGGTTGGTGCTTGCAGAGAGCCACCTGAGGTAAGCACCCCCCAGATCTGGCACCCTGAGCCCCCTCCTGCACCCAAAGTCCCTCCCAGAGCCTGCGCCCCTCATCCCCTCCTGCACCCCAATCCCCAGCCCTGCACCCCCCCCACACACACACAAACTCCCCCTCTCTTAGTTAACTGGCATTTTTCACTTACCAGCACCCCCCATTCCCCCAACATGCTGGATAAAACAGCTTTTCCCGTAGTAAGTACTTGTATAGTGTCTTTCCTCCAAGGATATCAAATCACCTTACATTTATTAGTTATACTCCTCACAACACAGTATTAGGTTAGTAGTATTATCCCTATTTTGGCCCCAAATCAGCAAAGCACTTAAGCAGGTGACTAACTTTAAGCAGTAAGTAGTTTCATGACTACTTTACAGATTGAAAACTGAGAACCTGGCTGTGTCTAGTTCAAAATCACATATTGAGTCAGTGTAAGAGGTGGTGTTCGGAAGGAGGTCTTGTGTGCCAAACACGGGACTGTGTTGCCTCCTTACCATGAGGAAGGAGGAAGGTTACTGGAAGAACAGGGGGATCTGGTTGGACTTGTCTCTGTTAAAATGTGTTTGGGCTAAATCTTCCTAATATTGCAAGAAGTGTCTTTCTGTGGATGAAAATAGATGAGTAAAATTAATAAATAATAAACTGTAAATAATGAACCATTGTAAATTTGTTTTAGCCCAAAGGAGCTGCCAGTCGGTGCTTAGACTGTTCAGTTGAACAGACCTGTCCATATTCAGCCAAGAAGATTTATCTGCAACGTGCAGAGAAGGTGAGAACAGTACTGTTTTCAAGCAACATATCTTCCAAATATTGACTACATTGATCTCAAAATGTGTTCAGTTTCCAAGCAAAAGGAACTCATCTTTTGGTTTTCATAAGATCTTGGTGACATTTTAGTGAAAGGGGTGTGATGGGTTGGATCACAGAACCCCCCCTTGGGAGCTGCCACCTGATGTGCCCAGACTACTTCTACCCCTGCTTTCCCTGCCAGCTCAGGACTCCAGCACCCTGTCTTGCTGAGCCAGACACGCCCGTCTGCTCCAACACAGATCCAGGGTCTGCTTACTAGCCCTAAAGCTGCAGACTTAACTGAAAGCAGCTAACAGAAGTGTTCTTGTCTTTAACACCCAGATGCCCAACTCCCAATGGGGTCTAAACCCAAATAAATCCGTTTTACCCTCTATAAAGCTTATGCAGGGTAAACTCATCAATTGTTTGCCCTCTATAGCACTGATAGAGAGATATGCGCAGCTGTTTGCTCCCCCAGGTTTTAATACATACTCTGAGTTAATTAATAAGTAAACAGTGATTTTATTAAATATCGAAAGTAGAATTTAGGTGGTTCCAAGTAGTAACAGACAACAAAGTAAGTCACCAAGCAAAATAAACTAAAACACGAAACTGAAAACAGATAAGATCCTCACCAGTTCCAGAATGCTCCCTTTTACAGACTAATCTCCTTTTAGCCTGGGTCCAGAAATCGCTCACACCCCCTGTACACTGTCCTTTGTTCCAGTTTCTTTCAAGTATCCTGGGGGGAGGAGAGGCTATCTCTTTAGCCAGCTGAAGATAAAATGGAGGGGTCTCCCACGGGCTTAAATAGACTTTCTTTTTGTGTGTGGAGACCCCCTCTTCTCTCCTATGCAAAGTCCAGCTCCAAGATGGAGTTTTGGAGTCACCTGGGCAAGTCACATATCCCTGCATGACTGAGTTCCTTACCAGCCCAGCCATTCCTGGGAAAGCCCAGATGTGTATTGGTGCCTCCAAGTTCATTGTTGGCTTAAGTGTTTCCAGATTGGGCACTTACTGAGATGAGTCTTTTCTCAGGAACTGACTAACTGCTTCACTACAGTCTGCTTAGAATCAAACAAGTAGGCAGCCAATATTCATAATTTGGAATACAAAAGTGATACATGCATACAAATAGGATTAATAGATTCAATAGATCATAACCTTTACAGAGATGTTACATGGCATATGCAGTATAAAACACATTCTAGTTATGTTATATATATACATTCATATGCATATTTTCATAAAGCCTTATGGGAGGTACCATCACACTTGGAACATAAAAATTACTGTATAACATCAAAACACTGAGTCATCAAGGATGATATCTTGCTTCTGGTGGCCAACACTTGATATTTTGGAAGAAACAAGAAGCCAAAACATACCTAAGCTGTTTGTTCAGTGTTCAACATGGGAAGGAGATGATTTCTTTCTGACTCCAACTTCGTATAAAAGTGAATTTTAAAAGGTTTTATAAATAAATGGGATAAAAAATTAAAGAAAAGTTAGGAGGGAGCTTCAGTAATAGATTTTAAGGCCAGATGGACCATTGTGATCATCTCGTCTGACTCATAACACGGGCATAGGACTTGCCTGAATTAATTTCTGCTTCAAGTCCAGTAGCTGTTGTTGAACTAGAGTAAATCCTTTATCAAAACATCCAATCTTGATTAAAAATTTCTAGTGATGGAGAATCCACCACAACCCTTTGTACATTATTACAGTGATTACCTTCACTGTTAAAAAAAATTGCACCTTATTTCTAGTCGGAATTTGCCTAGCTTCAACTCCGAGCTGTTGGAAGATGGAGAAGGCTGAAATACTCAACCATTAGATTTTAGCCTTCAGCAAAAAGGAAGCTGGAGATTAATTTACATTGTTGAGGATCTTAGAAAATTGGGAAACAGCATGATTAGGAAGCAGATAAGAGAATACTTCGCTTCCGTAAACATATGTAACTCAGCAGGACTAGATTAAACTCATAGGAGGCTCTTAGAGTGGTGGCAGACACTATATTAAACGCAACAGAGAGTCCTGTGGCACCTTTAAGACTAACAGATGTATTGGAGCATGAGCTTCCGTGGGTGAATGCCCACTTCGTCGGATGCATGTCTCTTTACAAGGACATAGAAATATGAAAGTGAGGAATTGGTGTGATGGGGTTGCCCCCCCACCCCTTTTGGGGTGCCACCCTGGGCCAGATTAAGGTTATAAGGGGCCTAAGGCTAATGGGAGGGAAGGGCCTAAGTATGAATTACATATTGCAAAAACAATATGAGGTCATCAAACATTTATCTACATACTTATTTACATAGTTGTTTATGTAAAATTAACAAGTTTATTCTATTCTCACTACACCCAATTCTTCAAACACATTTTTTCCCTAGCTTTAGCTTTGGCAAAGTCATGAATGATATCACCGTAATTCAAAGACCTGAGGATTTCATTCTCAGTGCTCAAGAGGGACAAAGCACTGAGATGCTCTTGAGTCATGGTGGATCGAGGACATTTTTGACCCTTGTTAGAAGACAGAAGGAATGTTCTCCACTACAGTTAGTGATCGTTACTGACAAATGCAGCCGTAATGCACTTTCAACATTTGGGAAACATTCTGTCACTGGATTCAGTGATAACTCGGTACATCCAAATAGATTTGCTTTTGTCATCTTTTCTCTCTATATCTGAGAGTGATGTGAATTCAGCAAATTGAAGAAATTCTTTAGTAAAATCTACCAGGAGATCATTTGGGTACTTCTGACACAGACATTTGATACCTTCATTGAGTTTGGAACTTGAAATGTTAGGCGAAAAATTTGCCAGTACTCTAAAGGTTTTGTCAATATTTTCGTAAGCCTCAAGCCGATGTTCTAATGCACACTTCAGTTTGTCGATGATTGTAATGAAGGCATTAACTGTGAAGGCCTCCTTGTCACTGAATGCGTGGGCAGTTGCATCGTCACATGTCTTCTGTCTTTTGTGGTGTTTGGCTGACTTATGCTCATGGTTAGCAGTCCTTGCAGCCCCCTGAATTTCATAATCATCAAAACTATCCCACATTTCCTGATGAACAGTTCCAAGACTCCTCATTAGGTTTACAGCACTGGAAAGGTCAATTTGAGCACTTTGCAAGCTTAGACTGCACTTGGTGAATGGCTGAAGTACATCATTACAGCCCTCACACAAAATACCAGTTTCCAAAGTGCGCATTACATCCTTCAGGATCTTCGCATCTTTTCTTGTTGCTGATTTTTGAGATTCATCATCCTTGGTTCTCTCTAACGCTTCAAGGATGTTGGGGTATCCCAGAACAACTGCATTCACAGCTTCAGCATTGGCACTCCACCGTGTCCCTGAGAGTGATTTGGGCACTGGGCATCCCTCTGGTAGTGAATCTCTAAGAATCATCCAATGACTGGTTGATGCAGAGAAAAAATTGTAGAATTCTTGGACAAATCCAAAGAAAGAAACTGCTTCAACACAATAATCGATGGCAGACTGGCCAACAAGGTTGAGTGAGTGTACAGCACATTGTATGGAATCCACCAAAGCATTGCGCTCTTTTATCTTTGCCTGCATCCCGGAATATTTGCCATTCATATTACTTGAATTGTTAGAGCTTTGTCCATGACAAAGGCTGATATCAATCCCATTTTCGGTGAGGAAATCAAGTGGGTACGAGGCAGGTTTCTCCCCTGTGTGGCTGGTGATGTTTATGAAGGTCATGAAACATTCAGCTGGTCTGCTGGTAGCACATAACGCAAGATGACAGTCAGCTGATCTACATGTGACACATCCAGTGTTGAGTCGATGGACACTGAAAAATATCCCACATCTTTGATCTCATCTACAATGGCTGATAGCATCTTCTTTGCCAGCAGTGCAATGAATTCATCACAAATAGTCTTTGATAGATATGATGTATGGCCTTTTCCATGATTTGCGTGTTCATTGATGTGCTGAGCTAAGAAAGGGTCGAACTTAACGATTAGCTCTAGAACACCAAGATAATTGCCATTGTGTTTCAATCCAACAGTCTCATCTGAGCCATGGAATGGCAGACCACGCTCAGCAAAAAAACCTATGGTTTCCACTACTTGCCTGAGAACGTTCTTCCAATAAGCATGAGCTTCCAAAACTGGTTTTCCATCTGGGTATCAATTCTGCCATTAACTTTCTTTCGGGCATGGTTGCTGCTAACTGACAATGTATGCTGCTCACTCATTGCATGATTGGTAATGTATGCAGTATTCTTCCAATCACTGAAGCCTTCGCAGAACATTCCCTGCTTTTTGGTATCAGAAAACAGGCAGCAATAAAACAGTACACTTTCTACTTAGAAGGTGAATAGATGAGCCATTCTTGCTTGCCAATCTGTTCGTTAGGCTTCGCATATTCAAACATTGATTTGATCAGATAACGATTCTGATTGGTGTACTCTCGCTTTGTCAATGAAAAGTCAGCATCTAGATCCTGGCATTTCTGTGGGCCCTTCTCAGTCCAATATGTAATGAGCTCTTGAGAAATCACGTCCCACTCGCCTGGATCGCTGGAGAAGGATATGTTTCTATTACTATCACTGGGAAAGTCTTCGGGGGGGGGTGAGACTGCAGCTAGAGAAGTCACGGGAGGCTGCTCCTTTCCATCAGGCGCAGGCGCAGCGGGTTCACTTGGGCTGGTATCGCCTGGACTTCCTCACTACCAGACTTAGCAGGAGGAAAAAACGTTAGGAGAGAAGGAGTTCCTATCAGCACTGCATCTTGTCTTTGCCGTCTTTCTTGGGCCTCCTTCAATTTCTGCCATCCTCCTTTTCTCTACATGGTTTCCATTGTCCAGTGTAGGCCTACTGTGTACAAAGTTCAATATTGCTTGGGCCCACAAACACTTACTTAGCCCACAATGACAAAATCACAACCCCCATAAATTGAATTCACAATCTTGATGGATTAATTTGTATAAAGCAATATCTAATGAGACAAAAAATTTCACATGGCCCCGCTACCATCGCTCAGCTGTTACTTCAATATGGAATGGAGGGCCTACAGTGGGGCCTAAAAATAGGAGGGCCTAAGGCTTTAGCCTTATTAGCTTACGGGTTAATCCGGCCCTGGTGCCACCTGATGTACTGGGGTCCCCCTGAGCCCGCCCGTTCCACCAGCCTGGGCTCCCTCACCCTGTCCTGCTGAGCCAGGCCCTCAAGCCTCATCTAGCACACACACAGGTAGGGACCACCCACCTGCAGAAAGACATAGACACTGAAATCAGCTTTGCCTGGGAAGAATCAGCTTGGGGATTGCCCAGCATTCAAGTGCACACACCCCTCTGGGGTGCAAACCCAAAATTGTAATGTCTTGCGCTGCACAGAGAACTGTACAGCATAAGCTCAAGAATATCGCCCCCTCCCTCAATGTGGAGGAAGATATGCACAGCTCCCCCCCCCATTATGAATTGCACAAACTGCAAAACAAAAACAAGTTTA
Source organism: Trachemys scripta elegans (assembly GCF_013100865.1). Classification (NCBI taxonomy): domain Eukaryota; kingdom Metazoa; phylum Chordata; order Testudines; family Emydidae; genus Trachemys; species Trachemys scripta. The sequence goes on from NC_048308.1 coordinate 74,842,054, forward strand.
TTAACTACAAAGGATAGATTTGAAGTGATTATAAGGGATAGGAAACAGAGCAAAGCAGATTACTGAGCAAATAAACACACAAACTAAGCTTAATACTCTAAAGAAACTGGCTACAAGTAGTAATTTCTCACCCTAAATGTTGTTTTAAGCAGGTTGCAGAGTTTCTTGAAGACAAACTGCTCTTGCTTGCAACTTAGAACTCCAGTTATTCCTTTCACAGGCCAGACACCTTCTAGCCTGAGACCAGTCCTTTCTTCCCCAGATCAGTCTTGGGTGTTTTCAAAGCAGTCATCTCGGGCAGGGATTCCATGAAGAACTGACCCTGATTGACTCACTTCCCAGCCTTAACTAGGATTTACATATGGCGGGAATCCTTTGTTTCCTAGGTTTGATCCGCACCCTTTACTAGTGGAGAAACACTAGCAGTCCAAGATGGAGTCCAGTACCAGGTGACATGATCACATGACCCTGCAGTGTCAAAGCAGTCATAAATACTCAGGAAGACTTCCTAGGAAGTTGGGAGATTAGCATCTTCAAAGTCCTATTGTTCTTCCTAATGGGCCATTGACTAGCCAGCCAGACTAATTGCATTTTGTCTGGTGGGCATTCCCCAGGTTCAAACCATTTGTAATTGTTACATAGTCAATGTTCCTAACTTCAGGTACAGAAATGATACATGTATACAAATAGGATAATCATATTCAGTAAATCATAACCTTCCCAATGATATCTCACATGACCCATCTTGCATAAGCCACATCTTAGTTATGCCAAAGTCATATTATAACAATATTTTTATGAAGAATATGGGGCGTAGTGTCACAGTTGGGTCCATAAGAAGACACAAGTGACTGACCCAGTGCACACTAGTGTCAGGGAGAAAAGGGTCAAGTATCTCTGTAACTGTATGTTCACGTTGCTGGAGGAAGCTGCAGACAATACTGACTCCCGTTAGTGTCAGTGTGCAGTAAGGCAGGGGCATGACCTGAGCAAAGTTGTGCATGGTTTGCCCACTCCAGGAGTGCTGAACTCCAAATCCAGCAGGACATTTTGCCACTGCGGACACTGTGAGGATATCCATGCTGTTTCTTTAAATCAGTAGCAAGAAGCCAACTGGGAGATGATTGCGGGAGGTTGGAGGCAGAAGCTCTACAGTGAAGCAGAGAAAGAGACGCTTGTGGGGTGGTATTTTTCTCCTTATTCTAAAAGTTACTTGTTCATTGTTAAAAGAAGCAACTCTTTGATTCTTTGCCATTGTCCCTCGGCAAGCACTCTTTCCAGCTGCAAGCTACGATAAAGCAGCCTGGAGTCCTGCCGCTGCCTGCTGTCAGGTAGCCTGCCAGTGTAAAGTGGAGGCATAGGAACGGCACCTGCACTGATGTTGGCTGTGATTCAGGGGTGACCTGAGGAGGCCAGTGGAGAATCCCAGGGATAGCAAGAATTCATAAGACTTTTCAAGGCTGGAAAGGACCATCATGATCATCTGGACTGATCTTTTTCATACCACAGGCCATGGAATTTCACCTTCCTCAAGCTCAGACCTTCTCAGTTGAGCTATAGCTAAGGCTACGATTTAATCACGGGTATTTCTAGTCAAAGTTATGGACAGGTCACGAGCAAGAAACAAAATATCACGGCCCATGACCTGTCCATGACTTGTACCACAAATAACCCTGACTGAATCTTGGAGGTGGGGGGGTGCCCCAGGGGCCCCCAGCACCAGCTGCAGGGAGGGAGCCCGGGACAGCCACACTGGCCGCTGCAGAAGTCAGACACGGGTGGACAGACAGACAGACACGGAGCCCTAGCTATAGCATATCTGTTAGAAAGAATTCCAGTTTTGATTTAAAGATTTCAAGGTGAATCCACCACCTCCCTAGGTAAGTTGTTCCAATAGCTAATTACCCTTTTCATTTAAAAAATATAATTTTATTTCCCATCTTAATTTGTCTGGCTTCTGCACCCAGACATTGGATCTTTTTATGCCTTTGTCACCTAGAAACCCCCCAACTATCAGAAATCTTCCCTTCACATAGGAAATTAGACTGATCAAGTCGCCTACTGACCTAGAGTCACTCCTGTAGCTCTCTTCTGAGCTCTTTCCAATTTGTTAACATAATTTTTAAAGTGCAGACCCCAGAAGTGGACCCGACGTACACAGAGATAATACCACCTCTGGACTCCTACTTGAAACTCCCGTTTATACCTCAGTGGATCATGCTAACTCTCTTGCCACAGCATCACGCTGAGAGTTCATGTTGTTTACCTACAGGAACAGTTTTGTGACCCAGCTGTAGCAAATGGTTCTGATTTCTGTACATATAATGAGAATTTGGTCCAAGATGAGAGGTAAGTTTGAGATAAGAATACAGTATGTCTTGCATAAGTAACGTTGTTGTTATTTTTTGTAGGGTTATTTTAATTGGCCAGTATCTGTTGTGTGCAATAGTGGTGTTTGTGACATAGAAGCTGTGACAGAGGCCCTGCGCAGCGGTCCATATGGAAGATGTGTTTATGAATGTGACAATGATGTTGTCAGTAACCAGGTATGATATTTTTGTTCATCTAGCTAGTGCATGTAAACATTTATTTATTTATTTACATTTTTAAAAATTGTAGAAATTAGTTCGGAGTATGAAACCAGTACACTTCAGTTTGTATGTCTTAAAATAAACCAGTTAAGTTGTTTTATTTGGTTAAAGTTTTCCCTGTTTGAGATTTTGTAAGGAAAGCTTGGCCCTTGAGAAAACTTTTGTGTGTAAGCTCTAGTCCTTTGGAAGTGCTTCCATAAGCGTAGCTCTAGTAGCACCACTCTGAGACGGTGTGAATCTGCCAGGAGTCCTGCTGCAAAAAGTAAACTGTTGAAAAGTATCTTGTGTGCAGCACAGGATAAAACAAAGTCAAACTCTCTGACAAATAGCGCGCGTACAACACGTGAATTCTGTGCTGCTCTAGTAGAAATGCTCACAGCACACAACTCATGGAGTTTCCAGCTTGCCTCATGTGCGAGATATGTAACTTCTGTTAATTTCCTCTTTCAGATGTGTGTGCTGTCTACTTTGTAACTCCTAGTTATAGGATAGATGAGAGGAAATACCCCTTCACCCACTCCTGCCGGACTCCTCTCAGCACTTCTTACCTTCTTTACTCTTTCCAGGTTGTTAATATGGAGTTTGAAGGAGGAGCAACAGCTGCTTTTACTATGATGGCCTTTACGGAGCGGCTGGGTACAAGGAAAACCACAATCTATGGGACCAAGGTAAATGAATGGGTGATTGCCACACGATTCACCATTACTAGTTACTGGGCACAATCTTGTTCCCACTGAAATCAATGAGAGTTGTGGATAAGGCCTATTATAAGGATATTATGGGTAAGGCCCTTTGTAAATCACAATTTCATGGACTCCATGGAAATCATGGAATTAGCCCTTTCCAACAGCAGGGAGGTGGAAGTGGGCATCCCTGCTCCCACCTCCCTGCTGAGGTTGCTCATTGGGGTGGGGGGGTGGTTAGTAGGCTGGTCCCATTCAGGAGGGGGGCAGGAAGATGGTGAGGGCAGTGCAGGGAATGTCTGACCACACTAGATGGTCCGGGGCAGGAATCGGGGGCTAGCTCACGCCGCACTGAGATCTGGCTCAGGCTGCCGGTGCTGTTTCCTGTCTGGCCAGCAGGCAGAGAGAGGCAGCACTGACAATGCAGCAGTTAGGAGCGGCCCATCCCAGAGCAGCTCCTGGCAGCCTTGGGGGAGACAGCGCAGGAGCCGAGACCAGGAGCCATCCCCCCACCGTAGCCAGCACAATGTCTAGCACTGCAGCCACTTGTAATATGAATAGCTGTGTGAGGAGGCCTTACCCTGATGGAGAGATCAGGGCGTGAGGTAGCCCTTTCCCCTGCAGGGTGATCGGAGTGTGAGGAAGGCCACACCTTGGCAAGAGGATCAGGCTGGCCTCAGCTCCTCACCAGCTGGTGCTGTGTTGTCTCCTCTTGGGCTGCCAGAGGTCGCAATGGGGCAGACCAGGCCAGGGAGCTTAATCGTGGTGTTGTCAGTGCTACCCCCTTCTCCGCACTGGACAGACAGGAAGCAGCAGCAGTTGCTGGAGCTGAGCATGGAGCTAGCTGGATCCCAATCGCTGACCTGGGTCGGGTTGGCCAGCACCATGTGGTAAAACACCAACACTCCCTGGGATAGGACCAGCCCTCCACCCCTTACCACAGCCTGGGATGGGACTGACCCGCTAACCCTGCTTCTGCCTTGCCACTGTTGGAAAAATCACAGCAGTTCAGGGGTGATCAGCGGCCATGCGTGTCCCATGAAATGCAAATATTTACCTGGGATGCTACCGTGAATTTAAAAAAGAAAAGAAAAAGTCTGTTATTTTCTTAGGGCCTTAGTTATGGGGACACTACCTCATTCCCATTAAAGGCCAGAGAGACAGAGATACTGAGGGCCTGTATTCAGAGTAGAGAGATTCTGAACAAAAGCTCTAGTCATTTGGAAAGGTAGAGATGTAGAACAAGGTAAGTAGAAGCAGCACGGCTTGGACATGGCCTGGATGTGTGAGTGAAAAAAGGGGGACATGCCCGGATTATGGGCCTTAACGATTTTTGAATTAGTATCTTGCTATAAACACTAACACTTCAGCATACTATGTGTGTAACTGCTAACCAAGTGTAGTTACGGGGAAAAGTCTTGCTGAGTGCAATAGTTTTCATCTGTGTTGCTGCACTAGTTTATTGGACACCTCTGTTACGCAAACAACTGTGGTCTAGTAATTCAATGCTATGTCTGCTAACTGCCCCTTAAAAACTATTTTACCATATAGTATTTCCTGCTGTTTTACGCTGACTTTTGAGACACATTTTAAAGGCCTGTGCCCATATGAGGCCTGTGTCAAACTGGAGGTCAGTGGCCAGCAAATAAACAAGTGCAATAGCTCTGTCGTGCATTTTTGATCCTCCTGCTGATTAAGCTAGCCGTTATTTTAATACCAGGTAGATGCTGTCCATAATGAAAAATACTAAAAACATACAACGTAACTTTTCTAGGAGTGGTCTTAATATCTTGTTTAGAGATTTTAATACATTTTAATTGTGATAGAAACTCATTGTGGACATTACATTTAGGGTGTGTCTACACTGCCCATGTTGCAGTGCGGCCGCGCTGTGGGCAATGTAGACATGTTTTAGACACACTAGAAACACTGTCAAAGATTCGTAGTGATGTGTTTAGTAAGGTGTGTTTTGTGCTTTACTTTGGACTTCTAGGGAGAACTATTCTGTGATGGGGGGGGACCAGTGAAAGTTTTTGACTTTTGCACAAGAGAGAAAACTGCTTATCCAACAAACAAATCCGCATTCATTCCAAGCCATTTAATGGGGCACGATGGAGCTGACTACTATCTGATGGACAGCTTTATTTCAGCTTTAACTGTAAGTTCTCTTTGTCAACCCTGCCACAAGTGTAGGGATTTCCACAATAACAGACATTCAATAAAAGCAGCAATGGTAGCAGAAGTCCCATTATTTAGACATCTAATCCACCATTCTACAAGCCCCTTCTGAGAAACTTCTCTAGACTGTAGTCACATTTCTGGGTGATGCGGGGATAATTACATCTTAAGTGTGGATTTGGAATGCATTTACAACTTAAAATGACAATATGTTTGTATTGTTGGCTGTCCCTTATCTCCTAATTCAGAAAAAAGACTGCAAGATAAAATGTGGTTTATAAAATGGCTCTTCCTTCAAATGTTAAAACTTTGAGTGTCAGAGGAAGCTGGAACATCAGCTAAAGTTTGTCTCTGAGGATGCAAAGTTTTAAGTAAACAATACAGCCCTTGGGCCTCAGCCCTCACATTTACTTCTGTTTTTATTTTTTAAAATGATGACAATCCTATGTAAAAACCCCTTGTGAATTAGGGTTGCGCAAGTGCATGTCTTCATAAAAACACAAACATTAGAAAGCACGAAACACGTAAGTTAAAGGAACATTCATTCTCAACACAATACCGATCTCCAAGCATTAGGTTACTACCATTGTGCTACTCAACTGCTTCAAAAAGAATGCTGAAAAATTGGCGAGAGTTAAAGCTACAAGACTGATGTGTGGTCTGACAGCATACCCCGCAAAGAGAAACTTTGGCTCAATCCATTTAGTTTACCTCAGAGAAGGTTAAGAGGTGAGTTGATCATGGTGCTATAGTTATCGACATAGGGAGCAGATATCTGCTACTAGAGGACTCTTTTTAATCTAGCAGACAAAGGTGTTACAAGATCCACTGGCTGGAAGTTGAAGTCAGAGAAGTTGAAACTTGCAATAAGATGCCACCAGTTCTATCAGGGAGGGTAATTACCACAGTTCTTGGTAATCTGTTCCAGTGGTTAAATTACCACACCTTGTCTTTAAATCAAGGCTTTGATGCTTTTCTAACATATACGGTTTAGTTCAAACACAAATTGTTGGACCGACTGCAGGAATTTCTGGGTAAACTCTCTGGCCTGTGTTATGCAGGAGGTCAGACTAAATGATCATAGTTGTCCCTTCTAGCCCTGGACTCTCTGAAGCCACACCAACGTGCTAACTGAAACAGCACTGCACAGGGGTAATTCTAACCTGTTCATTCGTTGTGTTGTGTAACGTTGTGAACGTTGGTATGACTGTACATTCCAGTCGTGTTTGTGTACACGAGGGTCAGCAGCAGAGACTGAACTTGCACCTCTGGATCTAAAACTACAAGCCTCTATTTATCGCCTGAGCTAAACGGCTGTAGCAGACAAATACACATCTCTGTGGCCCAGTCGATAGAGGGAGGACAGAGAACTACACTTTGCCATTCTGGGTTATGTTTGGTGTTGTGTGCTGTGTAGCTGATCCTGTCTCTTTAAAGTCATAGGGCTCAATACACAGCCACTGGCGGATTACCGTATGGGCCAGCGGGGGCGTGCCCAGAGGCCCCGACCAATTGGGGGCCCCACAGGAGCAGCTAGAACTCTAGCCGCGGCCCCTGCTCCTTCTCTATCCCCCTCCCACTCCTCTTCCCCCTGAGGCTCCGCCTCCGGCCGAGCCAGAGACACCTGTGGAGGTGGTGAGCAATTCCCCCTGCCCCAGGCAGACCTGGCCCTAGCCCCCCGCCTGGTGCTGGAGTGAGGGGCCCCCTGTGTGAGACTGGAGTGTGAGACTGGAGCGAGCCCTGTTACCCCCCACACTGCGCGCCATGGAGCTCACACAAGCCCCTCTCACTTCCCCTTCCCTCCCCGGCGTGGAGCTGCTCTCAGCCCCTTTCCCCCTTCTCTCCCCCTCCTCGGCATGGAGGTGCTCTGAGCCCCTCTCCTGTCCCTTTCCCCCTCTCCTGTGTGGCGCTGAGCTCCCCCTCTTCCCTCTCCCCCTGTACAGAGCTGGCCCTCTCCCCTCCCCCTTGCGGGGCTGGCCCAAACCATGCAATGAAACCCCCCACCTTCCCCCTCACTGGGCTGACTTGAGCCTCACTGCTCACCCCCCCCAAGCCCTGCCACTCACCCTCCCTCCAAGCTCCTTTTTGGCAAAAGTGGGCATTTGTTCCATTTGATCTTGCCAGCTAGTGATCAGTTGGCAAGAGCAAATAGGACAAATGCCTGGTTTTGCTAAAAAGGTTGGGACGACTGGGGTCAAAATGGGACGTCTGGTCATCCTAGGCCAGGGTCCCCGAACTTTTTCAGTCACGCTCAGACACACCTCCCGGAGCCAGGGCAGGAGTGGGGCCGGGGCCCACAGTCAGGGGCTGTGAGTGGGGATGCGGCTAGGAACAGAGTCACAGCTGGGGCAAGGCTGGGGTGGGGTGAGAGCAGAGCTGGGAGTAGGGCTGGGCCCTGCCGCGCCCCCCCAAACGTTCCTCCATGCCCCCCTAGTGGGGCGGCCCCACAGTTTGGGGACCCTTGCCCTAGGCTGTGGTAAGAGTTCCCCAGGGAGTCCAGGCAGCTGTGGGGAGCCCCGGACCCTGGCTGCACCTGCCTTGGGCAGGGGGCCAGAGTGCCTGACAGCAGCCCCTAGCCCTTGTCCCTTCCCCCCAGTGCATGCCGCCCAGTGCAGGTGGAGGGTCCAGGGCTCCCCAGGGTGGCCCAGGCTCCCTGGGCATTTCTTACCGTGGCCCAGCTTCTGGCCAGACCAGAGGGCGGGGCCTTGGGGGAAGGGAAGGAGCGGGGTGGGGCCCACAGTGCGGGGCCCAATATATTGTAATCCGCTTCTGTATGCAGCTGCACCTAGTTAAGTCCAGGGCGCTGCAAAGGATCCATTTGAATTACCCCAGTAGTGCCCCACACTGGGATCTAGAAGTAGTGAGGGGTAGGAACCCCTCCCCCAATCTACTGATGCTGGCAGAATCCCAATTCTGGAAATGCCGTTTTTCCTGGTCCTTTTGCACCAAGGATCTGGCTCATAATGTGAACGTTGTGAAGTTCAGGTGTGTTTTTGAGAAATATGTTTGTGTGATCAGTGTTATGTTTTTTCTTTATTTAGGGCATAGTATATGGAGATGCTAAAAACGGCAATTTTAAGATGATAATGATTAACTGTAGCACTGGAAGGTCAGAGCTAAGGTTGTGCATTGCAGGTCATCAGTCATTTGATGTGTTCATTTGAGGATGAGGCGATAGCACTAGTTGAGTCGAAGGTGAGTGTGTTGGAGTGTTACTATCTTGGCGAGATTAAATAGCATGATAGTGGGCCAGTGCTTGGAAACTGATACGTATTGGCTATGTATGTTGCCTTCATTTATAACTTGCTTGCTTTTTAATGCTTGAGGATTGTTTCATTAAATGTTTTGGAGAAACTAACTCTTAAATATTTTTGTTTAGTTTGTGAGCCAATAATTTGCCCAGAGTGTGGATTGTTAATTTTGAAAGCACTTTGAGTATTTAAAAAATATACGTTTTAAGAAGTCACCCATTTATTTTTACCCTACATTAATACTTTGGGATTTTTAAGTGAAAGACAAAGTGCATTTCAAAAAGTAGTTAAAACTCACATCACACCTGCGTTTGTGTAGAACTTACGTTTGTTTTACAGAACCTGTAGCAAAGAGAGGCTCAGTGGTTTCTCATGGTTTCTCAGCGAGTTAATGGTAGAACCAAAACCAGAACCCAGATCTCCTGACTACCAGTCTTCACACCCTGCTAAGCTTGCTGTCTCCAGTGGTTAGAGTAAGTGTCTGGGAGTCGGGAATTATAGGTTCTGGTCCCAGCTTTGCCATTGGCTCCCTTTCTTTCAGAGCCTGGCAATATAGCAAGGAAGAAAATGTCCCTTACTTGTGGGATGCTTTCCCATCACTTTCTGCAGAATTGAAGCTTCACATAGAAACTTTCTGTTAAACGTTTATGGTTGTGAAGACAAGTTTTCAAATGTAATTGGTGATGGTTGTTACTTTTTCTGATTTTTCACATGGTCTGAAACTGAGCTATGAACTGGCTGAAGCCTAAACTTTGTGGCCAAGGCATATCCCAAGCAGCTGGGCTGGTCCCTGGGGAGGGATTCTGGGACTGAGTGGAAAAAATCCTTTCCCCCCATGCCACACTGTGGCAGTAGAGCTGTTCAGCTGCCTCGTTGCTACTTTTGCTGACATCATGTGGGAGGGGAAGCCATTGGATTCATAGCTATTAAGACTGGATAGATCCAGGTATGAATCCCTAATAGCTTTCTTTGACAAGGTAACCAGCCTTGTGGACAGAGGGGAAGCGGTAGACGTGGTATATCTTTACTTTGGTAAGGCTTTCTGACCTTGCATAAACAAACTAGGGAAATACAACCTAGATGGAGCTACTACAAGGTGGGTGGATAACTGGTTGGAAAACTGTTTCCAGGGAGTAGTTATCAGTGGTTCACAGTCAAGCTGCAAGGGCATAACGAGTGGGGTCCCACAGGGATCGGGCGTGTTCAATATCTTCATCAATGATTTAGATAATGGCATAGAGTTTGCAGATGATACCAAGCTGGGACGGGTTGCAAGTGCTTTGGAGGATAGGATGAACATTCGAAATGATCTGGACAAACTGGAGAAATGGTCTGAAGCAAACAGGACGAAATTCAATAAGGACAAATGCAAAGTGCTCCCCTTAGGACAGACCAATCAGTTGCACACACACACAATGGGAAATGACGGCCTAGGAAGGAATGCTGCAGAAAGGGATCTGGGGGTCAGAGTGAACCACAAGCTAAACATGAGTTAACAGTGTCACACTTGCAAAAATAGCAAACATCACTCTGGGCAGGATGAGCAGGAGAGCTGTAAGCAAGACACGAGAAGTAATCCTTCCGCTCTACTCTGCGCTGACATGGCCTCAGCTAGCGTATTGTGTCTAGGTCTGGGCGCCATTTCGGGAGGGATGTGGACAAATTGGAGAGGGTCCAGAGGAGAGTAACAAAAATGATTAAAGGTCTAGAACGGGTTCTCAACCTTTTTCTTTCGGAGGCCACCCATAACATGCCATAAAAACTCCAGAGCCCAGCGTGGGAGGGGGAGGCTCTGGGCCGGGGGAGGGTGGAAACGCGGGCATAGTTTGACTTCTGTTTTGGGTGGGCAGGGGCCAGTGAGGCTCAAGCCAGCTCCGCACGTCGGGGTCTGGGGAGGGAATGCCACCTCCACCCCCTGACTCACCTCAGCAACTCAAAGGTGGGGGACTCAGCTCAAAAAGTTTGAAAACAGCTCAGGGTGTAGGGAGGGAGTAGCTAGGGGCTGTGTGTGGGCAGGGGGTAGCTCAGGGTGCAGGCTGGGGGTAACTAGGGGCTATGTGCAGGCAGGGGGTAGTTCAGGGTGCAGGGAAGGGGTAGCTAGGGGCTGTGTGCAGGCAGGGGGTAGCTCAGGGTGCAGGGAAGGGGTAGCTAGGGGCTGTGTGTGGGCAGAGGGTAGCTCAGGTTGCAGGGAGGGGGTAACTAGGGGCTATGTGCAGGCAGGGGGTAGCTCAGGGTGCAGGGAGAAGGTAGCTAGGGGCTGTGTGCAGGCAGGGGGTAGCTCAGGGTCCAGGGAGGGGGTAACTAGGGGCTATGTGCAGGCAGGGGATAGCTCAGGGTGCAGGGAGGGGGTAGCTAGGAGCTGTGTGGAGGCAGGGGGTAGCTCAGGGTGCAGGGAGGGGGTAACTAGGGGCTGTGTGGAGGCAGGGGGTAGCTCAGGGTGCAGGGAGGGGGTAACTAGGGGCTGTGTGGAGGCAGGGGGTAGCTCAGGGTGCAGGGAGGGGGTAGTTAGGGGCTGTGTGCGAGCAGGGAGTAGCTCAGGGTGCAGGGAGGGGGTAGCTAGGGGCTGTGTGGGGGCAGGGGGTAGCTCAGGGTGCAGGGAGGGGGTAGTTAGGGGCTGTGTGCGGGCAGGGAGTAGCTCAGGGTGCAGGGAGGGGGTAACTAGGGGCTGTGTGCGGGCAGGGGGTAGCTCAGGGTGCAGGCAGGGGGTAACTAGGGGCTATGTACTGTGAGGGCTCCCCTGCAGTCCCTGTACCCTGAGGGCTCTGCCAGCCACAAAGCCGAGCAAAGGGGAGCAGGTTCAACCCCCTGCAGCAGCAGGAGACGAGGGAATGCTGAGGCTGCCTGCTCCATGGCACCAGCCCAGAGCAGTAGCTGGCCCACACTTCCGGGCTCTGGCTTCCCACCTCCGACGTAGCCAGGGGGTGGGGAGAGAAGGAGGTGGAGGTGGGGTGGGGAGCTGCCCCAGGACTGCCCTGCTCTTGCACTGTAGTTGGGGGGCGTGTAACACCCCTGTGTACTCCCATGGGCTCAGGGCTTCTGCCCTGCGGGGAGCACCGGGGCTCCAGAATTGAACCCTGCTGCTCCCAGCTTCAGCCCTGTGGGGGGCCCCAGGGATCAGGGCTTCAGCCCTGCGGGAGGTGCTGGGGTTCGGGCTCTGGATTTTAGCCACAGGGCCCTGTGGCCCCCCTGAAAAGGTTCACGGACCCCCAGTGGGCCACAAACCCCCTGTTGAGAACCGCTGGTCTAGAAAACATGATCTATGAGGAAAGATTGAAAGAACTGGGTTTGTTTAGTCTGGAGAAAAGAAGACTGAGAGGGGACATAACAGTTTCCAAGCACATAAAAGATTGTTACAAGAAGGGGAAAAAATTGTTCTTCTTAACCTCTGAGGACAGAACAAGAAGCAAGGGGCTTAAATTGCAGCAAGGGAGGTTTAGGTTGGACATTAGGAAAAACTTCCTGCCAGCATAGTTAAGCACTGGAACCAGGGGCGGCTCTAGCTTTTTGGCCACCCCCAAGCACGGCAGTCAGGTGGCCTTCGGCGGCATGCCTGCGGGAGGTCCCCAGTCCCGCGGATTCGGCGGCATGCCTGCGGGAGGTCCCCAGTCCCGCGGATTCGGCGGCATGCCTGCGGGAGGTCTCCAGTCCCGCGGATTCGGCGGCATGCCTGCGGGTGGTCTGCCAGTCCCGTCCCGCGCCTTCGACGTACCCACCGCCGAATTGCTGCCGAAGCCGCGGGACCGGCGGACCTCCCACAGGCATGCCGCCGAAGGCCGCCTGACTGCTGCCCTCGGAGCGAATGGTAGGCTGCCCCCCCATGGCTTGCCGCCCCAGGCACGCACGTGGTGCCCTGGTGCCTGGAGCCGCCGCTGACTGGAACAAATTGCCTGGGGAGGTTGTGAAATCTCTGTCATTGCAGGTTTTTAGCAGGCTAGACAGTCACCTCTCAGGGATGGTCTAGATGAGGGTAGTCACTTATTTTTTGTCAAGGTCCAAATTCTTCATCAATGTATAGTCAGGGGCCAGACTGCAGAGAAAATCATTTAAAAAAATAACAATATGTAAATAAAAAGATTTTGGGGTCCTTTCAATCCAGATTTGGCCCATGATCTGCCTATTGACTACCATGGTCTAGATAATACAGTAGCACCTCGGCGTTACGGACACCTCGGGAATGGAGGTGGTTCGTAACTCTGAACAAGCCGTTACGGGATGCTCCTCAGGGCGGACTGCTCAGAATGGGGGCTCACAGCTCTGCAGCGGCTGCCCGACAAGTTTCTGATTCTAGCCCAACTGCCAGGGTGATGAGTGAGGCACCCTGGGGCATCAGTGGGCGCGCGGTGCAGGCTGGGGCCCTTTAAAAGTGAGCTGCTCCTCCAGGGCACAGCATGCAGGCAGGAGTCCGGGCTCCAGCAGCTCACACTCTAGGCCAGGTTCCAGCAGCAACTCAAGAAGCTTCTTTCCTGGACTGAGACTAAGGTTGCAAGCTTGTCCCGCTCCGGCCAGAGGGGCAAACAGCCCGTGTGACCAGTGCAGACCCCAGCACTTCTGCTCGGGAGCTCACAGTTGTGCCTGTGAACCTCAGCGTCTTCACCTGTAAGTGGCTCGCCTGCTGCGTGGCAAGTAGGGGGTAGGGGCGGGGACAGGCAGCCCAGATGTGCCTAACTTTAAGATGCAATACTGGCACGGCACAGCACAGTATTTGTTGGGGTTTTTTTTGTTTTTCATCTCCACTGCTGCCTGATTGCATACTTCTGGGGCCACGTGGTGTCTGGTTGACGGGTCAGTCTGTAATTCTGGTGTTCGTATTTTTGCGGTTCTACTGTACTTAGTCCTGCCTTGAGCGGAGGGGACTGGACTAGATGAGCTCTTGATGGCCCTTCCAGTCCTATGATTCCATGGAAAGGACTAATGTGGTTTTTCTAATCTGACTTCCTGCATTATACCAACAATAGGATTTTACCCAGAAATTCCCACAGTGGAGGGAATATTCATCCCTACTATTTAAGAGAACACAAAGGATCCACTGATCAAGTTCCAAATCTCAGCTGTATAGTGGTGTGCAGTGAGCCCCTGTGCAGCCGAACTCCTGGCCTAGGGTGACCAGATGTCCCAATTTTATAGGGACAGTCCCAATTTTTGGGTCTTTTTCTTAGTCTCCTATTACCCCCCACCCCCGTCCCGATTTTTCACATGTGCTGTCTGATCACCCTATCCTGGGCAGTAGGAAGTATGCATCGCCTGTCAGTGCTCCTTAAACGCTACCCCAAACCTTTGCAGTCCAAGACTAGGTCTTTTAAGAATGCTCCACAGCCGCCGAGGAGGGGCCAGGCTTTACCTGGGAGCTGGGTTCATACTGAAACCTGCCTCTGTCAGTCTTCTTTTTACTTCCAGATCTTCTACTGGACGATTTAGACATATAAGCATCACTCCTGATCCCTTCCCAGAACCCCACCCCCGAATGCTACATGCACATAAAGCAAACGTTGGCAGATGATCTGTTTTGGTCATGAGGCAGAAGCATAGCTAATCCTCTGACTCTGTGCTGCTCTCTTCAGAAAACCACGGCAGAGTGTTTATTTGTAAATGGGAAGAAATAATCTGCATTTCTAAAGTTCTTTGAGACCGTGATAAAAGTCACTTTTGAAGTGCGAAGTATTATTCACTGGCACTCTCACACTCAGCTGTACTCATTGCACACACCGAGGGCTCCTGACTTCCCTTCATCCCCCGCTTCATTTGCCACCCTCCCATCCCCCTCTATTTCACAGATTCCCTGCATCTGCCTACCCCTCCTTCATGTCACAGGCTCTGTCCCACGTTTCTTCATCTCGCCCAGCCGGGGCTCTGTGTGCCCTCTGTCCCTTCCATCCCATCCAGAAGTTCTGTATGCCTCCTCTCCCCAGACCAGGGTCCCCCCTTCTCCCCGCCATTATTTCTTCTCTTTCTGTCTGAGAGAGGTGTCATTGGGGCGTCACCATTTTAAAATTCTTTTGGGAAGACGAACAAAGCGGAGATTTTTCCCCCAGCATTGGAGTGACTGAGTAGGACCTCTCTTCGTTCAGCCAGTTATTACTAGACAATGTTGCCTCCCCTAATTATCAAAAGCTTTACTACTGAGGCGACTGTCTTTATTGGCAATAACATTCTAATTAATATCTACCCCATTTAACTGTATGATGATTGCCCAACCACTGTCTAACTCTTGCTTTGGTATAACTCAAATAGTAAAGGGACAAAGTAAACAATTTATTTCTGAATACTGCCTTGAGCCTGATCAGACAGTCCCCTTGTGAGAGGGATGCAAGGATCCAGGTTTATAAACCAGACTTCTGTCTTTAATTCCTGTAACACTAGAAATAATTTTGTTTTTTAAACAGGAGAATAAACCATCCCTCATTCAGACTGGTCCAGAAGCAACCCTGCAGACCCACCTCCTTGTATTTGAGGCTGAGAAATCCAGAAAAGAAAACCGTGTTGTGTTTTTAGAAACTAGAAAGGAACTCTTCCCGAAGCCCACATACAAATGAACTTTTAAATTTGCTCCTTTCATATTTAAGGGGACAGAATAAAAACTGGTCCCAGTGCCCAGGGAAATCATGTCTTGTTTATACTAATCTGGAATATATCTGGGGATGGGCACTATATAAAATCAAATTTTGCCTACTACAAATCTGTAAAATGCAAAAGGTTGGTTTATAGAATTTTCTATATTGTTTCATTTTTTTTGGATAAAGAAAATATTAAAAATCATCTTCAGTATTTGTTTCTATCCTGGTTTCCTTTAAAGGACACGAAGCTTATTCTTCAGCGGCACTTCACTTAACCCTTCAGTACTCTGCCCTGAGAAACCAGCAGTTCGAGGTACAAGGGCAAAGGGTTTGACAGCTGGAAGTCAGTTTAAATCAGCATTTCTTGCATGCAGCCACCAGGGGCTTTTTGTGCAGTCAGAACAGCCTCCTGGGCAGTGATGGAGAGGCCAAAGCATCAGCTTCGCCCCCTCCCTGCCTGTTGCTCCTGCATGAGCCGCCGTGCACTGCCTCTGGAGACAGATGGGGCACAATGCTGCAGGAGCAAGGCAAGTTCTTGACCCACCTGTGGGGTGGGCAGGGCACGTTGGGGCTTGGGCTTCAGCCCTAGGGGAGAACCTGGCCGCAGGGTTTCAGCTGCACGGTTTGAGCCCCGGGCTCTGACTGTGCAGCAGGGGGGCGCCGACCTCTGGCTTCGGCCATGTGTCCTTGGCCCTGGGCGCTAACCCCGGCCGTGCAGCAACAAGCGCTGGCTCCAGGCTCTGGCTGTGTAGTGGCAGTTGCTGGCCTCCGTCACCAACCCCCAGCCCCAGCCCCGTGGTGGTGGGTGTTGATTGACAGCTCCAGCCGCGCAGCAGCAGCCAGCGACCCTGGGCTCCGGCCACTCACTCTGGACCCCGTGGGAGCTGACCCCCAGCTCCGGCCATACGGCAGCGGGGCTCACCCTTCCCCCGATGCCTCACAACCATGCAAATATCACTTTTCCCAGCACACTTACTAGCTCCCTGGGAGGCTGGGAAAAGTGATACTTGTCAGTTTGTTAATATCACTTTTCCCAGCCTCCCAGCGAGCTACTGAGTGTGCTGTGAAAAGCTCTATTAAACACACAAATATCATTTTTCACCTTATTTTTATTATTGTCTGAAAAAACCCGACATAAATAAATGATTTGGACACGTGTATGTGCATATTTATTTGTTTTTCCTAAAGTTTAAGTATTTTAGGGAAAAGTGTCAGAGCAGCCACCAGCAAGAATTGGTGGTCTCACGCTGAGGCCACACAAGACTTTGTTGTGAGAACCCCTGGTTTAAATGTACTCCCAGGCGAAATCCAAACCCGCCATGTCTGCCTGAACCTTTGCAGGCAGGACTTCAGGTATCACCCAAAAGATCTTATTTGTCTGTGGTTCCATGTGTACATTTGCTGAGATTTTACTTCTCCATTAAAAAAGTAACCAATTCCCAGCTGCCTGTCAGCTGAGAGCTGGCTGAGTTGCCATGGTTTGCCGTAGGGGTGTGGTGCCAAGGGAGCAACACATAGGCCTGCAATGAATCTCAAGTGCCTCCATCTTGCCTGGCTCTTCTCAGCCCTTTCTCTTGCTCTGAGCTGCCCTCTTTTGGGCCCCCACCAACTTCCTCACGTGCAGGAACAGCAGCAGCTTCATCTTGGAGCAATAGCTGAGGACGGCGACTTTTCTGTCAGCACTACAGTGGACTATTGCATTGTGGGCTTCTTAAATAAGCAGGAGACTGTGATCTTCAGAAAGAACACGGAGTATTTGTGGCACCTCAGAGACTAACACATTTATTTGGGCTAGAACCCACCCTAAAAGTGGCCTTTCTTCAACAAAAAAACCCTTCAAAAACAGACTCCAATGAGAAACTGCAGAACTGGAATTAATTTGCAAACTGGACACCATTAAATCTGGCTTGAATAAAGACTGGGAGTGGATGGCTCACTACACAAACTAAAAACTATTTCCCCGTGCTAATTCCCGCCCCCCCCCCATTGTTACTCACACCTTGTCAACTGTTTGAAATGGGCCATCCTTGATTACCACTACAAAAGCAATTTTTCCTCCTGCTGCTAATAGCAGACTTTAATTGGTTTGTCTCGTTAGAGTTGGTAAGGCAACCCCCATCTTTTCATGTTCTCTGTGTATATGCATCTTCCTACTGTATTTTCCACTCCATGCATCTGATGAAGTTGGTTTTAGCCCACAAAAGCTTATGCTCAAATAAATTTGTTAGTCTGTAAGGTGCCACAAGGACTCTTGTTCTTTTTGCTGATACAGACTAACACAGCTACCACTCGGAAACCTGTGATCTTCAAGTGAGTGTGTCTCAGTTTTGTTACGTCAAGTGGCTTTAAAAGGTGTGATGTGCTGCACTGTGTGGGCTGAGAAAGATCTTATGTGCTCCCCATAATTAATTCTGAGATTTGCACTGTGGCGTTAAGGCTTTTGGGATGACGGTTCCATGACTCAAACTCAGTGGCTTTGTTTGGCTACCAGAGTCTGAGGTTGGTGATCTTTGGGGATGGTACAAGCCTTACCTAAGACATTTAAGCGAGTTAGAATGTGGATTGAAGACGATAGAATGAATGATGTGCGAGTTCCTCCAAGTAACAGTGATAACTGTCTGCCTCTGACCACAGCTCAATTCTTATTGTGTTTATCACACTGGAATACGAATGGCTGCTAGTGGTGGCTGATAACCTATGAACATCGTGTAGTAATTCCTGGATTTTTACATGATTGTTTTAGCTGGACTCATGTATAACGTTTGAACAAATACTGTTCAGGGAGAAAGGTATAAAAACACCCAAGTATTTGCTGTGCTTAGAGTGGTGATGTTCTGTGGGATACCTTCTAGCAGAACAGTAGTGTGGGTAAATAATTCTGGTCACATTCAGTGCTGCACCCCGCATCGAAAAAAAGATTTTCTGCTGCTTACGCTATTTGCAGCTTAATTGGGTGAAGATAAAGAAGCAACAGTGGCCAATTCTGAGTGCCCCTCCTCTGCCCAAACTCTTGAAATAGTTAACTGTAAAATTAGAAACCAACTATGGCTTAAGTCATGGTAAGATTACTTTTAGAAGGACGCCTCCAGGGGCATCCAGCACAACTTCCTATACATTAGACTCTGATGACAGTCAGTAACACTCTCCACCTCCACACTAGAGCTATTTAGAAAACAGGAGTTTGTGTTCAATTTGTATAAATGCTGTAATCTGGAAGGCCCAGATCCACAAAGCTATTTTGGTTCTTGACTTCCATTGGATTTCAGTGGAATTTAGGAGCCTAAATTTGACCTTTGTGGATCTGGGCCTAAGTAATCGCAGTTTGACATAAACATGAACGATTACTTCTTATTTTGACACAAATTATTAATTAACAAACGAGGACAATCAGAATCCTTGTCTGAGGCCTCCTAAAGCCTTAAAATACTTTAATGTTCTTATGAAAGAATTCACATCCACTATCGGTTTTCCCTGTAGTAAATATATTGTCTTTTGAGCTGGCACACTGTTCTGATCCTTGTCTGTACAGTAATCTTTTGAGTAATTCAGTTCAGACAGATGTTATCAATCACCTGGAGTTTCTTCCTCAGAAGCTGTTATGGCCTTCAAGGCTCTTCTCTTCCTTAATCTTTCTGCATTTGTGATGGTCATAGGATGCAATGGGAAAAATCCAGAAAGACCTGAAAGATTATTTATGTTTATAGCTGGAGTTGCAATATTACTGTTCTAGTCTCAGAGATTCAAAGGCTAGAAGGGAGCATTGTGATGATCTCATCTGATCTCCTATATAATACATGCTATAGAACAGGGATCTCAAACTCAAATGACCACGATGGCCACATGAGGACTAGTACATTGGCCGCATTACTGACACCTCCCCCCACACCGCCCTCAGCCCCACCCCCACTCCACCCCTTCTATGAGGCCCTGCCCCTGCCCCCATTCCAACCCCTTCCCCAAATTCCCCACCCCAACTCCGCCCCCTCCCTGCCCCCAGGGGGTACAGGAGGGGTGTAGCGGGGGCTCAGGGCAGGGAGTTGGGGTGTGGGGTGCAGGAGGGGGTTGGGGTGCAATAGGGGTGCGGCAAGGGGTTCAGGGCAGGGGTGCGGCAAGGGGTTCGGCTGGAGGAAGGGTTCGGGGGGCAGGCTCTGGCCCAGTGTGCACCGGGGGCAGGGCAGGCTCCCTGCCTGCCTGTCTGGCCTGCCCTGCACCCGTGCCGCTCTGGGAAGCGGCCGGAACCTGGGGAGGAGGGGCACAAGGGTCTAGGTGTTACTGTTGCTTCAGGCACCGCCCCCTGCAGCTCCCATTGCCTGGGAATGGGGAACTATGGCCAATGGGAGTTGCTGGGGGCGCTGCCTGAAGCAAGAGTAACACACAGACCCATGTGCCCCCCCCTTCCCCACGTTCCTGCCGCTTCCCGGCGCAGGGGCAGGGCAGGCCAGACAGGCAGGCAGGGAGCCTGCCCTGCCCCCCGTGCGCGTCGGGCCGGAGCCGCTCTAGGTAAACGCTGGGGGGGGCAGGGGGGCGTGAGGAGCTCGCAGGCCGCAGAAAATAACCCCGCGGGCCACGTGTTTGAGACCCTTGCTATACAACTACCCCAAAATAATTCTTAGGAGTATATATTTTAGAAAAACACCCAATCTTGAGTTAAATTGTCAGTGATGGAGAATCCACCACAAGCCTGGGTAAAGTGTTCCAATAGTTAATGAGACTTTTAAGAAGTGAGAGTAATTGTCTCTCTCACCCTCCCTCTAGTGACTTGAAGTGCCTTTTACTGCTGTCTCGGCCAGCTCAGTGTCTCCATAAATGAGACCCATCCCATTTCCTGTGGCCAAAAGAAGGGTGATTGCATATATACATATTTTCAAGAATTCATGCAAAGAAATGAAGAAAGGGTCTTTGGTACTCCAAATACGCAGAGGATCACCTAGGAAAATCTATTGTCGTTTAAGCGAAATAAGGAAATAGTTCAGATGAAAAAACATGTTGAGTTACCTAGAAGTTTTTCAACTGGTTTTGTGATGTGTGCTCCACAACCAATCCAGTGTTTGAGTCTCTCGATGTTCAAGCCAACCAGCTTTTCGTTGTGGCCATTTGGAAGCGGGTCATAACAGCCCACTTGCTCCAAATACTTGCTGTCCCGAGCTCGCTTGTTATATGCGACCACTATACGGAAGAAGGGTCTGTTGGCACAGCCACCAAGAGCCAATCGGATAGCTACGTGTCCTCCATGATAATTTTTCATAAGGAGGTGAGCTGAAGGAAAGATCAACAGGTATCACAAGAGATTTGATTATAACAGATGTGTATAGACGTCTAGCCAAAAAATTCCAAAAGGCCTTAGAGAAAAGTTTGGTTTCACTTAAAATCAATAAAACTGCTGTAACCGTCCCTTACACACCAACAATAGATTATTCTTTATGATGGAACTGACGTCTGTACCTGCCATGAGATTGCTTTAAGACCTCAATTTATTTACAATAAATAAGACAGATTTGCTTTACCAACCCTTAAGAGAGTTCCGCGGAGAAGGCTGCACATTCTCCACTAACTGTGATTGATTTAGAGGGATGCAGAAACTAGGAGTCTGTGCGTTAAGACAACCCTTAACAAGCCCTGTCTGCACTTACCAAGGTGCACCATGATGACTCTTGCCAGCACCTGAAAGAGGAAAAAGACCATGAATGAATCCCCTGCCACTCCCAAACACGGGGCCAGCCCACTGCAGCTGTGAATGCTATAGGGTAGACATAGCCTTAGTTGACCGAGATGAGTTATAACTGAAAGTTATAGTTTGAAAATCCTGAGGGAAACATGGGAGTGGGTTTTTTTTGGTTGTTTCTTTGTTTTAAATGGAGATATCCTATCTCCTAGAACTGGAAGGGACCTTGAAAGGTCATCGAGTCCAGCCCCCTGCCTTCACTAGCAGGACCAAGTACTGATTTTGCCCCAGATCCCTAAGTGGCCCCCTCAAGGATTGAACTCATAAGCTTGGGTTTAGCAGGCCAATGCTCAAACCACTGAGCTATCCCCCACTCCGTGAGCTATCCCTGAGTTGCAAGCCCTGCCCTGACCCTTATAGAGTCTGTCTCTCATGACCCATTGGCCATGGCGATCCTGGGAATGGAAGTTTCAAAGCACCTGCCCCCACTCCCACTTTTGTGGTTCGGGGTTTAGGTAACTTTCAACCTCTTAGGAGCACAGGCAAAATTAAAAGCATTTTTTTTCCTGGTAGCCCTGATAGGCAGCAGCTTCACTGCCTCACCCTGCTTGCCTTTCTGTTTCAATAGCTTTGTTGCTAGG
>NC_048308.1:74863710-74910934 GCF_013100865.1 Trachemys scripta elegans
GGGCTGCCCGAAGCCGGTAGCGCTTGGGCAGCTCGGCTCTTAAACAGAGCCGAAGAATCAGGGGAGGAGCAGAGCCGCCGCAGGAGGGGAAATGCCCGGCCGGCATTTTCCCAGACGTTCGGCTTTTTGGCAATTCCCCCCAGATGGGGGTTTGAGTGCCGAAAAGCCGGACATGTCCGGGAAAAACCGGACGTATGGTAACCCTATCTTAAAATCCCGAATTTTTCTAAAAGACTCTGTGGACAATAGGAGAACTGGTAGGTTTATAAGATCCAAGAAATGTGGCAAATGAAACTTTATTGTATCTCAGACTTTTTTGTTATTGTTGTTGTGTTAATCGCAACCAGTGTAGTATTTAAAAGATAGATTTGGCACCTAAAGATGCCAATCAATAGGAGTTAGACACCTGGACACTTCTGAAAATCTAGGCATCTTTCCATGTCGCTAGGCAGCTAAATACCTTTAGAAATCTGGCTCTTAATCAGTTGAGGGGAAATTATTTTCATTCTGTCAGTTTAAGTGTTATGCAGACTAAACTACACAGGATCATTTCAGGGGACAAGGCAAAGATGCCAAGTTTATTATGATAACAATTTGATCTATAACCAATAGCTAATACCTATACACACACACACACATCAAATGTTCTGCAGCTGCTGGATAGTTACCAGTCCTGAACGTAGCTTGAGTCCGTGGCTTTATTTCGCAGCTTGGGTTCGTAGCTCGTGGCGGTAACTGGCCAGGAAAGTCAGGCACAAGGAAGGGCTGGGTCTCTACTGGGCATGCACTGATGCCCTTCCATGTTGACAGCAGAATGTTACCCCAAAGTCTTCCATCTCACCCATCTTTTTTATAGGCTTTTAGTTTGAATCCAGAGTCTATAGGTCTTGCTGTGTCACCCTGCCTCTGGGTTCGGTGTGGCTGATCACCCGTCAATTGCAGACATGACTTTCAGCCTCGGACCGGGCTTTGATCTTCCTTCTATTGTACCTTTGTTCTTTTCTTTTTAGGGTGGACTCTTCTTACTTTGTTAGGGCTGTTGTCTGCATCTTCAGCTGTTGGTATTTACACTTTATTTCATCGGGATGGGATGGGGCTGGAGGTTGATTCCATTATCTGTGCATACCTCATTCACACATATGAACTAAACTAATAAGGTTACAGCAGGGTATCGCAAAATGAAGGTTACAGCAGGGTTTACAAAATTGAGTAAGCATTTCAAAAATGGAGTTTGAGTTACAATATGGAGTCTTATTAATAATAGTAATTAAAGAAAAGAAACAATTTCATTCTTCAGCTCTACATAAATAAGTCTTAACAGCCCTGCTGCTTCTGAAGGTTCAAACAAACAAAAACAGAGTTGTTCTTTTTCAGGAGGGAAAGACTCCGGGATCCTGTCAGACCTCTCTACATGTAGAGAAGCCCAAAGGGACTCAGTGCACTGATTAGTCTTTGCTCTTCAGTTCAGCTTTAAGGAATGGCCATTTTAAAAATTACTGGGCATGAATTTTCACCTCGAGTTTTTGTCATTTTCTCTCATGCTTAAATTTGGAAATAAAATCACCTCAACTTTTGTCGTATCTCTCCAATATTGAAAAAAGGTTATCTCAAATTTACTCTAATTGTCAAATATGGACATAAAATCCCCTCAGATTTTCCTTTTCTCTCAAATTATTGAATATTTAATATCCCGCTCAGACTGTCCAAGCCCAGGCCATCCCCTCCCAGTTGCTACCCCCTCACAACCCAGCTTAGCCCCCTCCCATCAGCAGTCAATCACCTGCCCCTCCTCCGCTCCTGCCTCCTCCCAAATGCCATGGAACCTTCCGGATCCTTCCCCTTGTTAATGCAGTGTCACCCCCTGCCTGTGTCAATGGCAGGGCTGGGGATGGGAGACAAAAACTTTCCAATTATTTATTAAATATTGATGAAAATCCCACAGATTTCTCCCATTTTCCATTTAATTACCAAATTAGATATAAAAAAACCCTTCAACTCTCTAGTTATTGGTGATTTGTGAGCAGAGTCAGAACGGGCTTTCCCCTGACATCTGGTGGTGAGCTGTGGAAAAGGCCTTCACGGGCTGATCTCACCCTGCCTAGGTGCTCAGCACGATGGGATTGCTGGCCTAAATGGTCACTTTTGGCCGCTGTGGGCTCCCCGGTCTCTTTGTTATTGGGGCAGGGGTAATAAAACTGGTTGTGTGAATGAAGGACAACAGAACTGTACTTGGACTCACCCTCAACTGAACAGCACTCATGAGGCATGGGACATGGGTACTCTGTCAGCCTGAGCACAGGACAATTGGGCTCTGGGGACTGCCATCGTTTGTGTTAGAACATGTGGCCACTCTGTGCTAGCAACAGGACATGGCTGGGTCACAGAAGGGATGGGAAGAGTTACAAGTATCATGCCCTGAGAGTGCCCAGCCCTGGTTTGCCCAGTCCCAACCCAGCTCTTCCCCCTTTAGCTGCCAATCACCAGACTTTTCCCCAGAGCTGCTTCCTCCAGCTGCCTCTGTTAATGCAAAGTCACCCAGGGCTCTCTGCTGCCCATGTCAATGGCAGGGCTAGGGAAACTAGTTATGTATTCAATATTTATTTTAAAAACTCCCCATACTCGTTTCTGGGCTATGGTGATCTCTCTACCACTGACCTCCCACTGGGGCTATGGAAGATGATAGGGGAGGGCCTGACACACACACAACTGAATCTGTCCCTTTTTCATCCCAATTCAGCTCTTAGGTGGGCAGGTGGGCCAGAAATTACAGCCAGAAAAACAGGAAGCACAAAATAATATGGCTGTCAACGAGACCTTTATTGGGTCTATGAAACGACAGGGGTTAACGCATGCTCAGGAGCTGCATCTTAGCACATAAACATGGGCGGCGAGTTGTATGGGCCGATGGTGGCCATGCGCCACCAATATTTAGAGCACAGGACCCAGCTCCACCAAAGTTCAGGGCTGAGTCTCTCCCCCAGACCCGCCTGCTGCCACCCCTGTGCGCCTCCCCCGGTGATTTTCGCTGCCACCATTGGCAGTGCAGTGGGGCTAAAGCGGCCTCCTCCCCGCCTGCTCCGCTCTGTGCCTGAGTCATACAGGGCCCTGCAGGTGCCTCTCCCTTGTGATCTAGGCTCTTCCCTTCCTGCTGCTGAAGCCCCCTCCCCACCCCACCCCACCCTTGGCCACAGCATCCACCCCTACATTGCAACCACACATCCTCCTCGGTCCCTGCACCCCACAGCCCTCAGCCTGCTCCCTGCTCCCTCTTCAGTTCACAGGGACTGGGAACTGAGGGGGGGGGGCAGGCAGGTGATGCCCTTTGTACCATCCCCATAGGAACAGGCCTGGGGGCTGGTCAGCGCTGGGAGGGGACAGTTTCTGCTGCAGGGTCACTGTCAGGGACAGAGATTCCCTCTGGCCTGAGCTGGGACAGGGCAGATTGTCAGGGGAGCTGTGTTTTTACCCTCCTCTTTGTAACCAACATAAAAATAAGGACGGAGCGTTCCGGAGAAGGAGTCAGGGAAAGTGAAGAGATGGGACCTGTCAGTCACATTGTAAAATGAGACCTCGCCCGCCCCATAGTCCAGGAAAATCCCCACCCGCCTGGGCCTGACGCTCACGGGGAGGGGGGTCCTGGGGGATGAGGTGCAGGCCTCATATTTCTCATGCCTCAGCCACACTGTCCAGTATCCATTCCCAGGAGTGAGTCTGACCTTCCCCATCCTGATCACAGATTCCCTACAAACCCCCACAGTCCAATTTGTTTTGTCTCCCATCTCCACCTCCCAGTAAAACCTCCCGATTGTGAATCTGTTTGCACCCAGGACAATAGGATAAGTAGTAAATCTCTCAGGATTCTCAGGTCGATCCTGTCGTCTATCATGGTATGTCACAGTTTTCTGATCCTCAGACAGGACGAGGTTGGGATGAGCCGTGTTGGGATCCAGAGTCACGTCCACTGGGGAGAGAATCAGAGTCAGTGCTGGGTGCAGGGGCTGGTCACAGGGATCAAAGGGAAATTCACCCACATGCCCGTTAATCTCTGTGACATGGGGTTCTTCACCCTTAAGGGGAGTCAGGAGCTCAGCTAATGCTGGGGGGGAGGACAGGGGCAGGGGGAGAGGGGTGGGGAACAGGAGTGGAAGGGAAGGAAGGGGGAGAGCTCCAGGGGGCAGTAGGGGAGCCTGAGGAAGGCATTAAGGAATCAGAGGGGGATGAAAGGGTGGGGGCCAGGGGATGGAGCAGGCACCAGGGAGGGCACGTACCAGGGTACAGAGGGTGAGGGGAGGAGTGGGTGCCAGGGTGATGGGGAGAGGGGAGATGTGGGCACCAAAGGAAGGAGGGGAGGGGCAGGTGCCAGAGGGTCAGATCAAGGGGAAGGACATGGAGGTGGGCACAGGGATGGAGGGGAGACAGGGGGAGGGTGCGTTGAGGGGGCAGAGGGTGGGTTGCATTAGGGGAGCAGAGAGGAGGGGCAGGTGCCATGGGGCTGGGAGGAGGGGAGTAGTGGGGGCAGAGGAGTGGAGAGGGATAGGGACTGGCACAGGCAGAGGAAGGGGACAGGTGTCAGGGAGGCAGAAGAGGAAGGGCAGGCTGTAGACACAAGGGTGGGAGGGGAGGGGAGAAGGGCAGGCATGGGCAGTGGATAACGCCCCTGGTTCAGCCGCTGCCACCCTGTCACCAGACACCTAGGCCATGGTGGTCCCGCCTGCGCTCTTCCCCTTCTCCGAGGCCCCCATCGCCTGCAGCTACCAGGTAAGTGAGCCCCTCCTCGCTTCCCCTCCCCTTTGCTCCTGAGATCCCTGCCACCCACCACCTCCCTCCTCTCCTCCACCCTCCTCCCCATGAGAACCCCCTGCCTACCACTCACTGTGTCTCTCCGCACCCCCACACCCTCCCTGCCCACCACTCACCATCCCAAGGACAAGATGCAGTGGGCGGGGGGTCTCACAAGAGCAGAGGGTGAGGTGGGGTGCATCAAGTGACGGCCAAGTGGGGGAAAGGCCTGGGGTGGAGTGGGGGTGGAGTGTGGGCAGGGCAGCGGGTGGAAGAGGTGAGACAGGGAACTAGCCTCCCCCAAGGCAAACTTCACCCACTGCTCATGAGGGCAGGTGCCAGGGGGCAGAGGGAAGGTGCTCAGGGGTGGGGCAGGAGGCAGACATTGGGGGGCAGCAAAGGAGTGGGAGGGGCAGGTACTGTGGGAGCTGCAGTGGGGCTTAGAGGCCACTCAAGCTGGTTCCCTATTGTGCTGGTTGCTACACAGGCAGAGGGGGATCTTCACCTGCATCTGAGTGACTGAGGGGCACAAATCCTAGTGACTGTCAATAGGACGTGGGCTCTGGAGTCACACAGCACTGCACAAAAGGAGCTCCTGGCCTAAGTCCCCAGTTTCAGCTCCACTGTGATGCACAAACCTCCTGCTGACCCCATAGGTGCCAAAACTCACTCACAGTCTATGTTTGTGCAGTAAAAATTCCCTCAGTGCCTGTGTTTCTCCCTCTGGCCATGACCATGGCAGCCTCCCTTTAGGCACGTGGACGCCTAGCCCTGCCTGAGCCCCAGCGTGCTCCACAGACTGGGGGAAGAGCGGTGTCCAGCCATCCCAGGCCCAGTTTGGTCGGTGTGCTCAGGGACTGTCTCTCAGATTGGGTCCCTCAGGCGAGGTCACACACAACCGCTGGTGGGGAAGGGCTTCCCTCAGAAATTTTAGCTCAGTGGCTAGAGCATTCCCCTAGGATGTGGGGACTCCCGGTTTAAGCTCCCCCTCTGCCCAAGGGGGAGAAGGGATTGGAATAGGGCTCTGCCGCTCTCAGGAGAGAGCTCTAGCCGCTAGGCTATGCTGATGTGGGGGGCTCCCTCAGTCTCTCCTGTCGAAGATTTTCCATGGTGGATAAATAATTAAAGGGCCATTGGAGCAGGGGACTGGACCCTGGCTCTCCCACCTCGCAGGGGGGTGGTCTAACCACCCATCTGTAGAGTCAGTCACATACTCACTCTCTCTGGCCCAATCCTAGGTGTCGACTCCGCGGGTGCTCTGGGTCTAGCGCACCCTCAAATAAAAAAGTGGGTGCTCACCACCCTCTAATCAGCTGTTTGGTGGACCCTGCTGATCAGCTGTTTGGCAGTGGGTGGGAGGAGCTGGGGAGGTGGTAGAATGGGGGCAGAAAGAGGCAGAGGAAAGGTGGGGCCCTGGGGGAAGGGGCAGAGTGGGGCCTTGGGGTGGGGGTGGAGCACCCACCCAGAAAGAAGAAAGTCGGCAACTGTGCCTAATGACCTTTAGTTATTCAGTCCATAGTGGAACAGCTTCCAGAGAGAGGAAGTCTCAGAACAGAGTATCTTATACCCCGGGGGTAAGGGCCCTCCCCGAGAGATAGAAAGCCCCTTGGGCAGAAGGGGGAATTGAAGCAGGGTCTCCCATGTGATGGCTTTAACTACGGGGCTAAAAGTCATTGCCAGCTCCTCCACCCCTGGCTGGTTTGTGTGGTGTGAGGAAGGTGTCCAATTCATTCCCACAAGATATGCCATAGGTGCTATGCTGCCTGACTCCAAGAAAGGGGATCCCTTTGTGGATCACTAAGCGGAGATAGGTGCCTATCTCCATGAGAGAGGCAGGGCCTAGCACACACCACTGTCATCAGCATCTCCTATTGTCTAGCTTAGGCATCTCCTCACCTCATGTCTTGGCTTTTGTGAATCACAGTCTAAGGGCAGGTCTTCACGTAAAATCCTGCACCGATGCAGCTGTGCCACTGTAGCACTTTCACGAAGATTCTCTAAACTGACAGGAAGGAGCTTTTCCCATCAGTTCAGGTAATCCACCCCTGCCCTCCCAGCTCAGTGCATTAGGAAACTTGGGCTAGCGGTGCTGCAATGTGTGTGCACATCCACTGGGCTCTCTGATCCTTGCTGGAGCTGCCAGAGTCTCCCGGCCTGCACTAACACATACCCATGGTCAGGCTGCGTGCAAACACACACACTGCTCAGCCCCAGCTGTGAGGCAGAAAAGCTGCCGTGTGGGCACAATTTGTTGCAACTGGGTTAGGGGGGTGTCACAAGCTGGTTATAAAAACCTGTCTGCCGTTCAGTGGGGACAGGGCCTGCCTCACCCCAGAGCCAGGGAGACACTGAACAGCTCTGGTCTGGTCCTGTTACACTCGAAGGACATTGTGGCTAGAGCTCGGTCTGAGCATGGAAATCCTACGGTTGGGAAGAGTGAGTTTAGCAGTTCAGTGCCAATTATGGACCGATAAGAACGTCCATCCTGCATAACCCAGGTACGGCCCTGGAAAGGTGACACGAGGGGCAGCATTCCCTCACTAATCAGCCCTTTCCCAAAGAGTGTGTGTCTCTGTGCTGGGCAATAAATCTGCGTTTCGTCTGCCCCGGGTGACATTGCTGTTTTTAGCCTATTGAATTTCATAGGAAAATGCTCTGTGCAGGGAAAGGAGCAGAGATCTCACAGGGGAGGTGGGTCTCACCATGGATAAAATACCAGCGGTATGTACAGTACCTGCGTAGACCTGGGCGATTCTCCACCCTGCAACCAAACACAGACAGAGGGGTGAGAACGCCCCTGAACACAGACATGCTGAGCAGGAGACAATGTCACACAAGGGTCCTACTGGGGGGAATGGAACTTACTGAGCTCAGCCTGGAGTTTGTCTGAAAATAAAACACAGAGAAATGAGTCAGTGTCATGTTACCTTGCAGAAGGGAAGCAAGTCAAAATGGCCTTAAAGCAAGGAAGCCTCCTGGGTAACAAAGGAAACTGGAAAGGAAGAAATACAGTACAGCAGTGGTTCCCAAACCGGGGTTCGTAAACCCCATGTTACAGGGGGTTCTCGGGAAAAAAATTCCCTAATAGCAGACAGAGCTGTCCTTACAGGGCCGGCCTTAGCAAGAGCGGGTCCGATTCCTGGGCATGGGGCTTGTCGCTGGCAAGCCCCGCTCCCAGGAATTGGGCCACGCTCAGGCCGGGGTCGCGGGGTTTGGGTCCGGGCTGGAGCCGCTGGGGCCGGGTCCAGGGGTGCTCGGCTGGCACCACTCGGCCGGGGCCGGGCTGGAGTCGCTTGGCTGAGGCCGGGGCTGGCGTCTGAGCCGGGGCCAGAGGTGCTTGGGCTGGGGCCGCTTGGGCCGGGGCCGGGGGTGCTCAGCCGGCGCTGGGGCCGGAGTCGCAGGGCCGGGCTGGGGGTGCTTGGGCGGAACCGGGGCCAGTGCCCCAGGGCCCGAGCCAGGCCAGAGCCAGAGCCACTCGGCTGGGGCCAGGCCGGTACCCCAAGCACTCACAGGAAAAAATTTGTGGGTGCTTTGCACCCACTGGCAGCCAAGCTTCCCTCCCCCCTCCCCCTACCTCCTCTTCCTGCTCCCCCCACCCTAAGTGTGCTGCCTCCCCGCTCCTTCGCCTACCTCCCAGAGCTTCCCCCTGGCTGCCGCCAAACAGCTGTTTGGTGGCGTGCTGGGAGGGAGGGGGAGGAGCGGGAAAGTGGCGCGCTCAGGGGAGGAAGCAGGGAAGAGGAGGGGCCGGGGCGGGGATTTGGGGAAGGAGGTGGAAAGTGGGTGGGGCTGGGGTGGGAAGAGGCGGGGCAGGGCAGGGCCACATGGAAGGGGTGGAGTGGGGGGCGGGGCTGGGGGGGGGTCAAGCATACAGGGGAGAGCGGGGAAGTCGGCGCCTATGGTGGTATTAGTTACGTTTTCTTTGGTGATGCCCTCATCAGGGACAAACATTCATGACGGAGAGGAATCCCCAGCAGTGATCCTCACACATGGTGCTTGTTGTGCCTGTGTGAGGTCCACGTTAAAGAAGTGTTGCTCAATCATGAAATGGACTCAAGTGGCTCGAGACCTTTGCCTAAAGCAGCACCTGCTTGACCAGGTTCTGTGACCTGCTTTGGTTTTGAGGCCCTTGTCTGATTGGAAATGCCCTTGGGCTCTGAGAGCACTGCTGCTTCGCGGTCCAGAGCAGGTGCCTCTCTCAAGAAACAGAGGAGCCGTTCCCCATTGCATGCGCCGAGGAAAAAGTCTCATAAGACCAACTGATACTCAAAGAGACTCTTTCACTTTGCACAGGGTTGGTGCTCGTGTGCGATATGGCATGGGTGCCTCTAACCTTTCCCTGGTACCAGGTAGATAGATTAGAGACCTGGTATTATGGGCTCTGGGTCCAGCCCCAGGGCATCTGTGGAGTCTACTACCAAAGAGGATGATGGTGGCACTGACTGTCTCCATGTTGGCGGCATACCAGGCAGTACAGACCTCCTTTGCCTTTCACCCCAAGCTCTCCTTTGGTCCAAGACTTTGCCAGGGCTATGCCATCTATAACCCCATTGGCTGAACAGGCTGTTCAGTCCTTGGATCCGTCTGCACTGGACCCCCAAGTTCCCTTCCACAAACTGGGAGGGATTGCAACTGCTTTGGAGGACAGGGTCATAATTCAAAATGATCTGGACAAATTGGAGAAATGGGCTGAGGTAAACAGGATGAAGTTTAACAAAGACAAATGCAAAGTGCTCCACTTAGGAAGGAACAATCAGTTTCACACATACAGAATGGGAAGAGACTATCTAGGAAGGAGTACAGCAGAAAGGGGTCTAGGGGTTATAGTGGACCACAAGCTAAATATGAGTCAACAGTGTGATGCTGTTGCAGAAAAAGCAAACATGATTCTGGGATGCATTAACAGGTGTGTTGTGAGCAAGACACGAGAAGTCATTCTTCCGCTCTACTCTGCTCTGGTTAGGCCTCAGCTGGAGTATCATGTCCAGTTCTGGGCACCGCATTTCAAGAAAGATGTGGAGAAATTGGAGAGGGTCCAGAAAAGAGCAACAAGAATGATTAAAGGTCTTGAAAACATGACCTATGAAGGAAGGCTGAAAGAATTGGGTTTGTTTAGTTTGGAAAAGAGAAGACTGAGAGGGGACATGATAGCAGTTTTCAGGTAGCTAAAAGGGTGTCATAAGGAGGAGGGAGAAAACTAGTTCACCTTAGTCTCTAAGGATAGAACAAGAAGCAATGGGCTTAAACTGCAGCAAGGGAGGTCTGGGTTGGACATTAGGAAAAAGTTCCTAACTGTCAGGGTGGTTAAACATTGGAATAAATTGCCTAGGGAGGTTGTGGAATCTCCATCTCTGGAGATATTTAAGAGTAGGTTAGATAAATGTCTATCAGGGATGGTCTAGACAGTATCTGGTCCTGCCATGAGGGCAGGGGACTGGACTTGATGACCTCTCGAGGTCCCTTCCAGTCCTAGAATCTATGAATCTAAGGTCAGGCTTGAGAAAGCCCTGGCTGGGATGATTTAGTTGGGGTTGTTCCTGCTTTGAGCAGAGGATTGGACTAGATGACCTCCTGAGGTCCCTTCCAACCCTGATATTCTATGATTCTATGACTGCTGTGAATGACAGAGCCCAGCAGGGCAGGTTTAAGTCCACTCTGAAGGACAAGTTCTCCAAAAGGATGGATTAAATGGGCAGGAAGATTTACACTTCCCTACAAATGAGGATTGTATGCCAGCAGGCATTGGTGTCCAATTATGACTTCGTAAGTTGGACAGTGATGCCTAAGTTTGCAAACTAGCTGCATGTAGCCACCAGAGAGTAATTTCAGGAATCTGATTTTGGACAAAATCTACAGGGTTCTGACCAGAGTGCGGGGTGAGGGGCTCAGCCTACATAAGCAATGAAGTATGCAACCCTCTAGTTTAAAAAAAGCCACATAATTTTGCTCCATGATCTAAATTTTCACTGTGAGATTCTGTGCTTGGAACCTGCAGCATCAGTGCACGTAAGAGCTACGGTGACTTTTACCATTCCTGGCATCTGCCTGATCCCAAAGCAGCCCCTGATGTAAGTCAGTGCTAGTCCACACGGGTGTTGCAGTGAAGTCATCTCCAGAGCACTGTCTTCTAGCATAGGAGGACTTGCAGGCACACCACCCTCATTTCTATCCTGGGGCTCCCTATGGTTTTTCATAGTCCAAAGCACATAAAATAAATTTCCCCTTCTGGGGGGTTCTGATATACTATAAATAAATTCATTTATTCATTTTCTCCCCTCTCCTTACTTTACCTTTCGCTCTGTGTTGCCTCCAGAAGCAGTAACCGGCCAGGACAATGAGAACAGCCAGGAGAGGCAGGATCACCTCCAGAGCCACTCTCCAGGGGTTGACTCTCGGGAAAAACAGCTCTGCAAGAGAAAGTGCCATTGACTTGGGAACAAATATATACATAAGAACACAAGAACGGCCATACTGGGTCAAACAAATGTTCCATGTGGCCCAGTATCCTGTCTTCCGACAGTGGCCAAAGCCAGATGCTGCAGAAGGAATGAACAGAACAGGGCAGTAATCAAATGATCCATCCCCTGTCACCCACACCCAGCTTCTGGCAGTTAGAGGTTTAAGGACACCCAGAGCATGGGGCCACATCCCTGCCCATCTTCGCTAGTAGCCATTGATAGATCTATCCTTCATGAACACACCTGGTTCTTTTTTGAACCCAGTTATACTTTTGGCCTTCGCTAGATCCCCTGGCAATGAGTTCCACAGGTTGACTGTGAATTGTGTGAAGAAATATTTCCTTTTGTTTGCTTTAAACCCGCTGCCTGTTAATTTCATTCCTTGGTTCTTGTATTATGTCAAGGGGTAAATAACACTTCCTTATTCACTTTCTCCATGCCAGTTAAAATTTTATAGACCTCTACTATATCCCCACTTAGTCGTCTCTTTTCCAAGCTGAAACGTCCCAGTCATTTTAATCTCTCCTCAGAATGAAGCTGTTCCATACCCTTAAACATTTTTGTTGCCATTCTCTGTACCTTTCCATTTCTAATATATATTTTTTGAGATGGGGCAACCAGAACTGCCTACAGTATTCAAGAGTTGGGCATACCATGGGTTTATATATATTTATTATGATATTTACTGTCTTATTATCTACCCCCTTTCTAATAGTTCCTAACATTCTGTTAGGTTTTATTAATACCACTGCACATTGAACAGATGTTTTCAGAGAACTATCCACAATGACTCCAAGATCTCTTTCTTGAGTAGTAACAGATTAGTAAGACCTGATGATTTTATATGCATAGTTGGGATTTTGTTTTCCAATGTGCATTACTTTGTATTTATCAACATTGAATTTCATCTGCCATTTTGTTGCCCAGTCACCCAGTTTTTTGAGATCCCTTCATAATTCTTCACAGTCTGTTTTGAACTTAACTAGCTTGAGTAATTTTGTATCATCTGCAAGTTTTGCCATCCCATTGTTTACCCCTTTTTCAGACCTTTTATAAGTATGTTGAACAACACTGGTCCCAGAACAGATTCCTGAAGGACATCACAGTTTACCCCTCCTCCTTCTGAAAACTGACCATTTATTCCTACACTTTGTGTCTTGTCTTTTAAGCAGGTACTGATCCATAAAAGCACCTTAAAGGGTCCTAGAGCTTGGTCTGCAGCACAAGCCCAAATGTCTACACTGCGATTTAAGCTGCCCGTAGCCCAAGCCCTGCAAGCCTGAGTTAGCGGGCATGGGCCAGCCATGGGTTTTGAATTACAGTGTAGGCACAGCCAAAGAGAACTAAGGTTGCTCAGAAGTTACTAAGAAGTGCTCAGCATGTTGAAGGTCCAGGCCCATACATAGGAGACACAATGATAAATACTCTCTGCCCACGTCTGCAGAGTCTCAGTCCATCCATGTGCGGCACAGATGGGCACTGACCTGGTATGGAAATCGCTGACTCTCTCTCCTGGTCGAGTCGGGGGCTCCTGACACGGCAGGACACTTTCTGGTTGGACTCTTCTGTTAGAATAATGGCAATCTCTGCTTGAAACAGGCCATCGGCCTCTTGGGATATGTTTTCAGAGGCTGATGGTAAGAGCTGCCCCTGGAGATCTCTCCACTGAGCCTCGGGCTGTGGGTACCATCCGGATGATCGACACACCACCCGGATCCCTCTGTCCTGATGTCCCTCCACAGAGATGGCAGGAGCAGAGCCCAAACCTACAGAAAAAATAAATGAACTTGTGATAATCCTACAGTGCCCAGTAATGACCCAAAAGCTTTATTGCACTATCAAAAGCCATTTCCTACTAAACTAATAATCAAATGTGAGTCCACGAGTGCCGCAGGTCACCTAATTTGGCCAGATTCCTATTTGATATAGAGTAGAATTCATGTTAATGTCAGGGCTGTTCTATGCACAAACTTTCTTCAGTTTTGTTAATCAAGTGCAAATCCCTGTGTGGACATTCTTAAATCAAGACTTAAACTAAATCAATATAAGCCATTTCCAAACTCATTTAAAAGGTTCCACCTGGATGTTTGCACTAGTTCAGCAGTTCTCAAATTTTAGCAACCCAAGGACCCCCATTTTGATTTCAAAATTTTAGCAAACCCCCTAGCCTCTCCCGCTCAGCGCCAGGCCCTGCTGTCACTCCACCCCTTCCCCCAAGACCCCATCTTCGCCCCACCTCTTCCTGCCCCTGCTCCACCCCTGCCCCTCCTCTTCCCCACCTCTTTCTATCCCCACCCCTGAGCACACCCAATCTCTGCTCTGCCCCCTCGCTCCCAGTGCCTTGTGCACACTGCAGAACAGCTGTTCCCTAGCATGCAGGAAGCACTGGGAGGGAGGAGCTGGTGTTGAGGGAGGAAGGGGAAGGAGTTGATCAGTGGGGTCGGTTGACCTGGGGATCCACAGACTCCAGTTTGAAAAACACTTCACTAGTTCATTGAAACCAGCGCACATGTACGTGTAAACAAGCCTTAAATAATTCACTAATAAAAAAAGCCGGTGTAATGGCAAAAACAGAGCACCAGGGGTAGGAGAATTTATTGGCGCTCCGGATTGGAAAGGCTGCAACTGCAATGCCTGGCCTCTTGGTTCTCCAGGGGGCGGGAGGGTGGGGAGGCGCTAACCTGGGGCAGAGACCAGTGGCCACAATGGAAGGGGTCTGGGGGCACAATGTGGGCTGGGCTCTGTTGGGCACAGAAGGGATGAGGCCTCGGGTGGAAGGGGCAGGGCTCAGGAGTGGGGGGCGGGCTAATGCAAACACTAGATAAGGTCACACATTCCACACCAGATCACACTTGGGGTTTTTTATTACCGATGAGCTAAACTGAAATAAAATTATCTTAATTGGAAGCAAGTGTCTTGTGAATTCAAATGGATTTCATTACTGCGGGGCAGTCTGCGGGCAGAGAGGCCCATAGGCTGCTTGGAAATTTCACACAGACCATCCTAGAGAGGGGAAACAACTGCCCAGGAGAGATAAAGAAGGGATGGGTGTCTGGTGCCATTTCCGCTCGGGATTCTTGACCAGAAAAGCACAGGCTAGCAGGGGTCTCACAACCATTTTTTTGGTGGCCTAAGAGTGAAAAACCCATCTCTGACCTGCAGGCCACTCTGAGGAAGGTGAGTCAGGAACAGCTGCAAAGTCCCAGCCTCCCCAGGCCTTGGCCAGGCAGGAGCCGGGCAACTGTTCAGGGGAGTGCCTCAGTGACCGAACCCTGCAGTGCCATTCACACTGGCCCCACATGTCTTCGGAGGCACTGCCCAGAGCCCCCAAGGAGGCTGGACAGTGCAGGGCCCTGATCCCTGCTGGCAGAGCCAGCACAAACACCAAGGAGGTGCATCTTGCTGCCTTTGGCAACAGGTATTCAGGAGCAAAAGCTGGGCACTGCAGGAAGGGGCCACTGCTTTGCCTTCCCCAATCTCCGCCCACATATTGGAGGCTGTCATGACTGCAAAAAAATGTCCTCAGGTGGCCACATGCAGCTTTGGTGGCCATAGTTGAGAAATGCTTGGCAGAGTCCTCTTTCAGAAGAGTTGTGACACAGGGCTTTGGTCCGACAGACTCACGGGAAATGCCCAAGAGTCATAGACAGGAACTGAGATTAAAAGGCCTAAGGTGAAAAGTATATGTAACCCCCAATGTTTCTGTTGCTGTTCCTTTTAAACTGTAATAGTCAATTTAGTTTTTGTTTTTTCCTGCCAGAAGAGTGGAGCAGCTGTCCACTGACTCCAGCTAGTTGGGGACTAGCAGGTAAACGGAGGAAAAAGTCCACGAGCCTTTGCAGCATGTTCAGTGGGGCATCTCCAAGGGTGTGGGGCTGTGCTATTCCCAAGTATAAAGAAAAAAGGTGCCAAACTCTTCAGAGGGCGACAGCCCCACCAGAGGGGAGGTGAAGATCTTGCCAGGAGGACTGATACTCACAGACCTGCTTTTACTCATTGCAGCAAGAGGATAACCACAAAGAGAAGAGCTGGGTCCTTGCTGCTGGTTCAGTTCAGGGCAGTGTGGTTACATTAATGCCAAATCAATAGTCTATATTTTAAACGCATAGGATTTGAGGCCTGTGACTCATCTGATACTAAAGACATTTGTATGTTTCATTAATTTTGTTGTTGTTTGCAAAGTATTTGCTGTATTGATGTCATGATAAGATTGTGTTTAGATTTATGAGGCATCTCAGTTACCCCTCAGACTGTCCTCTTGTGACGCATAAAGGGCTTTATCGATACTGTCGCCTACCCTTCGGAATAACGTCTGCTCCCGCCCTGTTCCAGAGGGCTATGGACCAGATCTTGTGTGGCTTGTCAGGAGTCCAGTGCTATCTAGACAACATCCTGGTCACTGGAAGGAATAAGGAGGATCACTTAAAGAATTTAGAGGCTACCCTACAAAGACTGGAAGAGTATGGCCTACGAGTCCGCAGAGACAAGTGTGAATTCTTCCAGCCTCTGTTGAATATTTGGGGCACATCATTGATGCTGCAGATCTTCATAAGGCCCCTGCAAAAGTTAAGGCTATTATGAAGGCTCCCCCGCCTCGAAATATTTGCCAGCTGTGCTCGTTTCTAGGACTCTTGAACTATTATGGAAAGTTCATCTCACAGTTAGTCACACTGCTAAAACCACTTCACGAACTCCTTGGGCAGAACAAGACCTGGAAGTGGACTGAAGTCTGTGATGTTGCATTTAACAAAGCTAAGGGTGCATTGCTAAATTCTGACGTTCTAACTCACTTTGATCCATCCTTACCCCTACAGTTGGCCTGCGATGTGTCCCCTTATGGAGTGGGAGCAGTCGTGTCACACATTTTGCCTTCGGGAGAAGAGAGACCTATTGCTTTTGCTTCACGCAGTCTAAGCAAAGCAGAAACTAACGATGCCCAAATCAAACATGAGGCGTTGGGAATCGTTTTTGGAATTCGGAAGTTTCATCAGTACCTGTTCGGACGGAAGTTTACTCTTCTCACAGACCATCGACCTCTGATTTCAATTTTTGGACCCCACATAGGCATTCCCCCATTAGCTGCTAGTGGTATGCAATGTTGGGCATTGTTGCTTTCCGCGCACAGATATGAAATCAAATATCGGAAATCCACTCTGCACGGCAATGCGGATGGTCTCTCAAGGCTGCCTTTGCCAGTCAAACATCAAGATATTGTCCAGAAGGAAATCTTTTACTTTGAGCAGGTAGATAATACACCACATTACTTCAGCGCCATATTATCCATCCACCAATGGATTAGCTGAAAGGTTTGTGCAGACAATGAAACAAGCTTTGAAATCAGCAAGGGAACAATTATCCATTCAAAAGCATCTGGACACCTTCTTGCTTTCCTACAGAAACACTCCTCATGCTACAACCAAGGCATCCCCTGCCTTTCTAATGATGGGACGACAGCTGCGTGCTTGCTTTGATCTGCTGAAACCTTCTGAACTGACAAATTGTGTAACGTCAGCAGCAAGATCAAGTCATCAGGCGTGCACCCAGAGCAAAAGACCGAACCTTTAGCCGGTTTTGGCTCGGAATTATACTTCTGGAGCTAAATGGGTCCCTGCCACTGTCATCGCTCAAACAGGACCTGTTTCCTACACAGTCCGGACTGCAGAGGACCTCACCTGGCAGTGACATGTAGATCAGCTGCTGGCAGGTCACACATCTTCAGTTGAGTGGCCTGACTTCACCACCTCCGACAAGACACAGAATCAACAGTCACCTGGTCCTGACTGTCCCCCTCCATTACTGCCGACGGCTGAGATACCCTTCTGCCCGGCACGAGCTGATACCCCATCCTCACCCTTCGCCCTACGAACCCTGAGCCCATTGTCAGACCCGCGCCCAAGACACTTTCAGGTGCAACAACACCAGAAGTTCGCCGTAATCCACCTAGAGACAGAAGGCCTCCTCGTTGGCTGGATCTTTAGCTAGGGCACAGTTACAGGGCAAAACAATCCCTGGGGTTTTGCCGGGAATGGAGGCAGTCTACCCTCCTTCTCTAGTCTAGTGTTTGTTTTATTTAGGGGTTGTTGTCATTAAGGGGGCAGGAATATGTTGTGTATTTGGTTGTCATGGTAAGAGCACCTTGTTGTTGCTATGGCAACTGAGCTAGATTATTAGGGGATAGCCCAGCCAGTTTTGGCTTGTTTGGTTAGTTCAGAGTGTGGCAATAAATGGCTGATTTTAAGGTTTACAGCTCTCTGTGTCTCAAGTGATTTCTTCCTAAAACTGTTGCTCCCAAGGATACAACACTGCCCTCTCCCCTGATAGCGCACCCTCCCCACTCCCTCCCAGTGCCACCTTCACGGGAGGCGCTGGGAGGGAGGGGGAGGAGTTGATCAGCGGGGCCACCGGCAGGCAGAAGGCATTGGGGCACGGGGAGGGGAGCTTGGCTGCCGGTGGGTGCTAAGCAACCCCCAATTTTTTTCTGTGGGTGCTCCAGCTCTGGAGCTCCCATGGAGTCAGCTCCTGTGGGTAGAGGAATTAATTAGAGCAGGCTGGCTGAGCTGTCACTGCAATATGAGGAGAGGTGTGTGTATCTTGAGGGATCATGTATGCCTCATTTCAGCGCTGAGGTCTGTAGGGTGTCAGTAGAAGTGCACAGAGGTGTTTTTGTGCCATGGGGATTGTCAGCAGTCTGGTGTTCGCTACACCTGCCCTAAGCCTCATGTTACAGAACTAGCTGCACCTGTCCCCTTGCCGTTCTCTCTAGCAGCACCTTCAGGGGTCAGGCCGCCTGCCTTTACCCATCCTGGTGGGGGGAATTCCTCAGCTCTCCCACTCTTAGACCGGGCGCTGGGCTACAGGACCCTGTGCATCAACCACCGTTCCCCTGTGGGTGCCAGACATGAGGCCAAAATCACAACTGGTGACGTTAGTGTGAGGAGGATCAGCTATTGTTTAGCCCCAGGTGTGCACAAAGAGTTGTAATAACCACAACATATGCATATCACCTGACTTTTTAGGGGTGTTTGTGTATTTTATTAACCCCATAAATTTAACCCATTAATGCTACCCCAGACTCCAAAGAGTCACAACACTCTTCAAGACAATCTGAGACTCTGTGTGGATTTTAGAGCCCTTAGCAAAAACAGTAAACTAGAATAAACCTTAACCAGAGCAGAGCTGCTGCCCCACTATCATGAGAAAAATCAGGTGTCATCTCATAATGAACCATTTGACTCCACTTATTACCCTGTTGAAGATGGCCAAGTGTCACAATAAGTTACTGACCTGCCACCTGTAGTTCCAATAAAGCTTCTTCATAAGACACATGGGACTGAAAAAAACACTTGTATTGTCCATCGTCGGAGGGTTGGATATCGTGTATTCTCAGGGAAACACTCCCATCAGTGATGTGGTCTTTTAAGAGCTCAGTTCTTCCTTGATATTCTGGCATCTGCTCTCCATACTGATCCTGCCCATCATGGTACAGGTGCACAACTGCAGAGTACTGGGATCTGAACCATCTCACCTCCATGCTCTGAGCATCCATCCTGGGGGAGAGGTGGCAGGGCAGGACGGCCTCCCCACCTAGGGAGGCGGCGATTGGATGGTCAGGTCCAGTTACTGTGAACTGTGCTGAGAAATATGTAATGAAAATAGAAATTAAATTGACAGGGAGCTGGGGGTGGCATTCATTTAGCAGTAAGACAAAATAAAAGAGCGTCTTGAATTAAAAGTGAACACCCCGTCTCCATGCAGTGCCCTAGGCATGCTATGAGTGCAGAGTCTCACATGCTTGGGGTAGCTGCATCTTTGACTCCCTCTGGGGTCTGCTTAAGGGTTGTCCCTTAGGTCTCAGGCCTCCAGCCATCTCCTCTATCTTGGCAGGGACCTACCTCCCTCTCCCTCCACACTGGGGTTTTAGGCTTGCAGCTTCTTTGCAATTCACTGTGGTTTTCCCACCAGGTCTGACAAAAGTCCAGCACCTGCACTTCGCTTTCTATCCCAAGGCTATGAACAGTGTGTGCCAGCAGCTACCAGAAACCAAACAGGTTTTCCAAAGCAGGGAACATTTATGAACAAAAGCCTGAGAGAGAAATGTTACTACAAACTAATCAAACATCTGAACATGTTACAATTATTGCAAAGGATTCTCATCTGGCACATGGGGACAGACTCTCTGTTAAACCTTTTTCTAAGGGTTTCTCTGAGTTTGTAGCCCAAGATCCCAGGCTTCTGGTTAGTTTACATCAGCTTTCATACCAAAAATCTTCATTCTCTTTGGTTTCTGGGACCTGCTCTGAACTAGTTTAACCACCTGGGGTGGTACTTCTGTGGAGCTGTTACCTGTCTCAAAAGAAATTACCCCCCCATCATTTGTATATCCTGCAGGAGATGGGATAACCGTCCCCCATGGAGTAGATTACTATCTGGATCCCACAAAGATACATCTAGAACGGATAGATACTGTGATATTGCACGCCATGTGCTTTATGAAAATAGGCTTATGAATCCGAAAATGCCATAGCTAGATTGTGCTTTATGCAAAAGGTCTCTTGTAACATATCATTGAAAAAGTTATAATGTGTTGAATTTGATTTTCCTATTTGTGTGCATGTATCATTCTTACATCTGATGTTAGAAATATAAGATATGAACGTGTATTACTGATGTAGTCATACCAGGTGAAGGCCGTCAATAGGGCATCAGGAACTTGATGGCTCCCACTGACAGCACAATTGGCTGTAAATGGCTTTGTTTACCTTAAAGCTTTCCTGTGTACGGGTGGGCCAACCTAGGAAGAATGGAGACTGGGGTCTTACACAGACATGTCGCCACGTCACCTGATACTGAAATCCATCTTGGAGCTGGTATTTTTCCAGAGGGGGTGGGGGGTGGGATTCCAAACAAAGGTTTCCCACTTTAGGGAAATTCTATATAAAGTGGGGGAAGTAAACAATGAGGGTCTTCAGCTGGCTTAAGAGATGCTTCCCCACCCCAAGGAGATACCTGAAAGCATCTGGAAACAAAAGAACTGTAACTACAGGGGTGAGAGAGAACAGGCTGGACCCAGGTCAGAAAAGGCAACTGACCTGGGAAGGATTTTATTTGAAATAACATCTAGGGTGAGAAGTTATCATTTGTAACCAATTTCTTAGTGTAACAAGTTCAGCCTTGCGTGTTTTGGTTTATTTTGCTTTATGATTTACTTTGTTCTGTCTGTTATTACTTAAAACCACTTAAATCCTACTTCTTATACTTAATAAAATCGCTTTTGTTTATTAATAAACCCAGTGTAGTAATTGTTACCTGGGGGGCAAACAGCTGTGCATCTCTCTCTATCAGTGTTATAGAGGGTGGACATTTTATGAGTTTACCCTGTATAAGCTCTATCCAGAGTAAAACAGATTTATTTGGGGTTCAGGCTCCCAGAAAGGCTGAACACTGGGAAAATCCCTGTTAACTGAGAAGCCCCTGGGCTGAGTGAATCTCAGTTTCTGTGAACTGCAGAGGGGTGTGGCCCAACCCTTAGGTCTGGCCTGGAGCTAAACTGGAGTGTCTGGCTCAGCAAGACAAAAGCGGAGGGGCACCCGTTCTGGCAGGAGGGTTGTTCTCAGTGGTACCCCAGCGCATCAAGTGACAGTCTCAAGGGGATCTCTGTGACCGAACTCCTCACAGATACTATCTACAGAGAGGGTGCAAAATAGACAGAATATTCATGAGATTAATTTGATAGTCCTCAAATACGGCATGTGGTTGCAATATCTGTCACCCAGAGTTCACAGTTGAATGTTATACACTGTCCCTATTATCTCTGAATAGGGGCTGAGCACTTCTCACAAGCACCTTGGATATAATGGATAATGGGGGGGGGCTGGTTCTCTGACACACCAAGGACTTTTCATGCTGCTCTAGTGCAGTGCCCTCCCTGACTGGTGGAAGGCTGGTGGAAGGGCTGGCAGGATGTGAAAAGAGATCATTGCCACTGTGCAGGTAAAGTCAGAGGTCAGATAATGAAGAGGGAGAAGGAGGCAGATAGAAAAGTGCAGGGGGCAGAGAACAGGGCATTGTGGAACTGCACAGAAAGGGGGGGTGTCTCTGGGCAGAGACTCAGCATCCAGAGAGACAGAGAGAGCTGGTTAAATTAGCAGGATGGAAACCACAGCAGGAGGGAACGAAAATGCCTGAGAAGCTGTGGGGGCAGTCCCGGGAGTGCCGTGGGATACAATAAGACTTTCACTGAGGGCACAGAATGAAGAAGCCAGCAGAAAATATCCTCACATCCTCATTGTGAGATAAGGTTTCACTCTCACCCTTACGTGGCTGTGCCTAGGGCAATGTGAATGATTTGTGGGTTTTCATTACACAACTGGAGAGTTGGGAAGTCATGATTTGTTTGTGGCTGAAGAGTCTGATCTATGACTTACATGGTCCAGCAATGTAGTGTAACAGAATTGTGTAGTGTCCCTTTA
The DNA here is from genome assembly GCF_013100865.1 of Trachemys scripta elegans. NCBI lineage: Eukaryota > Metazoa > Chordata > Testudines > Emydidae > Trachemys > Trachemys scripta. Next base: position 74,885,414 of record NC_048308.1, read on the forward strand.
AATAGTGTGTGAGCCCAGTAATGGTGCTCATCACTTTCTATGTCTTAGAAGCCTCCAGTCAGAGCAGCAACGTGTGTCTGTATAGCTAGGCCTGACTAGATTGCATATAGATAAACATTGTCACTAGGACCCGGCTGTGCTCTGGTGATTTATGGTTGTTGTGTAAAGAGCAAAAGACCAGGGCTGGATTTAGGGGCAGGCAACCCAGGCAACCACCTGGGGTGCCAGGATTGGTGGGCGCCAGGTTCGGGGGGTGCCAGGCTCGGGGTCCTGTTCTTGTTAATGACAAAAGGGAAAACAGAATGTTTGAAGTGAAAAGTTTCAAGTATTGATGTTAGTACATTCTAGTTATTCCTAAAATTAAAAATTTTCTTTAAGCTTAGAGGAAAGAATTTTATTGCTTATATATGGCATGAATAAATACAGATGTACAGATCCTAGCATGCACATTTATTGTCTTATATGAAAGGGATAACTCATGCATGCAAATCGTGTATCAAAGTAATGAAATGGGCTACAAATGCAATAAAAGAAAAGGTATTCAAAAGTTTAACAAATAGATGGGGCGGGGCAACAAAGAAACGCTCCTCGCCTAGGGCACCATGTGGTCTAGGGCTGGCCCTGCAAAAAGCAGACGTGGTTTACGAGACATGGCAGTGATGCGAGATAGACGATAATGACCAGCAATAGAACAGCAGCAAACCCAGCGAGGAGGCCGGAGCTCTTACCTGACTCCAGCCTGTGAACCTGGAGAGCGAGGCAGAGAGCGACGTAGCCAGACAGAGTGGAGCTCACTGTGGAGCCGGGGGAGAACAAGGGAACCTTCCCTGTCATCGTAGCTGGGTCTGGGGAACAGGAGAAATAACAAACCAGATAGGGAGTGAGTGAGTGGGATGCAGTGACAGCACCACGGGGCAGTGGGGAGGAGGAAACAAACCCCACTGCTGCCCAACGTACACCAGAAGGGAAGGGATTTCCCCCACAGTTCTCATCTGCCCTGGCTCTGAGCAGGATTAGATGTCCCTGTGCCAGCGGCGGGTCCATACCACACTCACACCATGGCTGCACCTGTGGAGCTGTCTGGTGTAGTTTAGATTGTAATAGGACATCTACACCGAACACGTCACCGGTCACCGACAGGACCGGGAGGCATGGGCCGGAGCGACATTGTGCATCGATTACGAGAAAGGGACCAAGAGACTTTGTCCGTTGGACCATATGAACTGGAATCATAAACTCACTGAACGCTAAATCTCACCAAATGAGGGTCAATCCATCCTCATCATCATATCCACTCATTATACTCCACACCTGACCATAGCCATCATATGAACATCATACCCTCATATCTCAACGTTTGTACTCTGACCTGTTAACCTTTTACCCCCAATCGGGGATATTGCAGATTATGTATTCCTTATGGCATCCAATCTTAAACTGAACTTCGCACCCCTTGATAATCTGTACGTTATTGCCTGATAACCAGAAACTTCTACGCTTAAACTCTGTACTGTTCACTTTTTTTTTGTAAACATCATCTTAATAAAATTTTTAAATCTGTGAACTCTCCAGGGCAAGGACGGTTCCTCACTACTGGTGTGTCCAGGGCACAGCACAATGGGGACTCCATCTTGGTTGGGCCATTTAGGTGTTACCATAATACTAATGAATGAATAAGTAAATAAGAAAGGAGGTATAAAGGAGAACAAGTGAGTGCAGGCAAGGCCTCTGAGTGTGGTAGGAATGGCCGCTTATTGCTATGGGAAAAAGCAGCGCCACGTCCCAGCCACACCTGTCCTGGGTGAGGGCATGGGCAGCAGGTATCACAGGCCAGGGGAGGCTGTGCCTCCCCAAACAGCCCAGCCTGCCCTGCCCATGCTTTGCCCCCAGCCCCCACCTCCCTGCTTCCAGCTCCCTCTTTTCCGCTGGGACTTGGGCTGGGGTAGCCAGCATGTGGCTGGGACTCAGGGCAGCTGGGCTGGGTGCACACGCTGGTCTGTGGCCAGGACTCGGGGTGGTGCTCTGGGGCTAGGGGGGGCTGGAGCTGCGCTGCCTGCCCAGCACTCCGGGCCTGGGGGTGGCTGGGGTGGCTTGGGACTAAGGGGCCAGTGGCTATGGTGGGGGTGCACTGGCAGGGCGGGGGGCGGGGACTCGGGCAGAATGGGAGGGGCCCGGGGCTAGTCTCCCATAACGGGCAGTTCACGTGCTGCCCATCGGAGAGGGCTCTCTGAGGATCTCCCTAAGAGCAAATCAGTCCCTGGCCCCAGTGATTTTTACATGTCAGTGACCCACCCAACATCTCCAGTGTTGGTGCAATGTCAGGGTTGAATTCTGATCAAGGTCACCACACCGCAGTGCCCCCTCAGCTCTGCAACATTTAACCAATTCTAGAGTGAGATTCCCAGAGACGGTGTGGTCTATGCTCCGGTCTCATAGCCAGTAACATGGCTTCGGTGCCTATGCCCGTAGGTTCCTTAGGCTTACTAGCTGTGTCTGCACCGCAGGACCCATGCACTCTGCGGGTAGCGGGCTTAGGAGCCGCGGGTGCCGAAGTGACTGAATATGCTGGGGACTCACTGGGAGGGCTCGTAGGTCTCTTTTTGTGAGCAACCAGGCAACTGCAGAGATGGACAGGGATGCTGAGCTGCTGCTAGCTGAGAGATGTATGAGAAGCACCTTGTGGTAGGCAGTGACCCAGGGAATGCAGTAGAAGCTGATCGTTAATCCCTTAATGTGGAATTCCCTGGCTTCATCGGGCCCTGGGTCAGAACCCAGTGGAGCAGGATGGCCCAGGTTACCTTACCACTCCCCCACTTGCCACTAGGTTTGGCTACTGTTTGTTCTGCCCTGCCCAGAAGGTCAGGAACCCTAACAGTTATTGTCAGCCACAGTCAGGAGGCTCGGAGGCTACAGACTGCTTGTTCTACCCTGACTGGGGACTGTGGGTTGATATTTGCTCAACCCTGCCAGGAATCCTGAGACCCCATTATTCGATCCCACAGGAAGTCCAGACAAGTGTGTGACAGCATGGGTGGTGGGTGAAACCTGGGCTTGGGGAGGCTAGCCCCTGGCCCGGCCCACCCCTCTGCCTGAGGCTCCTCCCCTCCCACCATAGCCCAGAGCCCCACCCCCCATGGCCGCCAACACCTCCCCCCACCCCCAGGCTGCCTGAATGCCCCCAGCCCCAGAGTGCCAGGTGGGTGGCGCAGCCCTGCTCCCTCAGCCCCAGAGCACCAGGCAGTTGGGGTGGGTCATGTGGCCCCCCTATGCCAGCCCCAGAGCACCGGGCAGTTGGGCAGGCAACACGGTCCCCCTCCTTCAGCCCCGGAGCACCAGGTGGGCACCTCCCCTTAGCTCCAGAGCACCCCCTCAGCCCCGGAGTGCTGGGTGGGAGGGCAGGCAGCATGCCCCCCTGCCAGCACCAGAGCACAGGTCAGCCCCCACTAGCCCCAGCCTGGGGCCCTGGCCATGGGAGGGAAGAGCCCCCCACAGCAAGGCACCATGAAGCAGGAAGAGGCCTGGGGGTGGAGCGTCAGGGGGGCCATGCAAGGCTGTTTGGGGAGGCTCAGCCTTTCCCGACCTTCGAGACCCACCACCTATGTGTGACGAGGTGTGCCAACCCCACACTGGACCAAGGGGTGTGGCCCCCTCTGACAAACAGCCCCCCCATCACAATCTGACTTTCAGTTGGTGACAAAAATACGTTAAAATGTTAGGCTGACCAGTCTACAATTCTCTGGTCCCCTTTGCTCCTCTCTCTAGAGACTTAGGGCTAATTCAGTAAGATTTAGGTGCTTTTCATCACTAAAACTTTCCTGGGCCGAGGGTGGTTTTTTTCCAACCTCTTGACGCACACGAAAGTTTTACTGACAAAAGTGAAGTGTAAACATAACCTTAGAATGGGACTCACAAGAGCTAGGTGTGGAGCTGCCTAAGCTAGACAATGGGAGACATATTGGGTGTGTCCTAAGCCCTACCGCTGATGGACTAGGCTGCTGGAGATAGCTGCCAATGCTGGTTTTGCTAGAAGCCAGGGGACAGGACACTTCCCTTGCACCTTTTTAGCCCAGTGGTTAGAGCACTCACCTGGGATGTGAGAGACCCAGGTTACAGCTCCCTCTCTGCCCGAGGGTGAGAAGGGATTTGGACCCAGCTCAGCTCTTTTTAGGAGAGTGCTCTGAGCACTGAGCTGTGGATACTGTGATGGGAGGCCCTGTCAGTCTGTCCTATTGAAGCTGTTGCCTTCTGGATAAATAATTAAAGCTAATTGGAGCAGGGGGACTGGACCCTGGTCTCCCACCTTGTGGGTGGGTACGCTAACCACCAGCCTATGAGTCAGTCTCATGCGTGTGTTTTCTTGTGCCTCTCCCTCTCCTTCAAAGAGTGGTTTGGCCAGAGCCTGAGAGCAGGAACATAAACAGGAGTAGGACCCAGTCGCCTGGTGGTTACAGCACTGACCAGCGTCTAGTCCTGTGTCTCCAGTGGAGCTTTAACTGGAGAGACTGAGGACGCCTCACATCAGCATAGCCCCACGGTTCGAGCCCCCTCCTGAGTCACCAGCTGCCTGGCTGGAACCAGGTCGGGGGAAGAGCCATGCAGACAGCTGTGGGGAGATCCAGACCCTCCGCCTGCCCTGGGCAGGGGGATAGAGGATGAGGATATGGGCTGGGAGCTGTTCTCAGGCCCTCCCAGCCTGGGCACGTGGAGGGTCTGTGGCTCCCCGGCCCTGCTCCGGCTTCCAGCGTAGCTGTGGGGTGGGGCCTTGAGGGTAAGAGGAGGGGCAGGGGCCGGGCCATGGATGGAGCAGCAGCTCCTGGCCCCCCATTTTTGGGAAGGCTCCGCTGCCCCTGTGCTGAAGGCCTTTTCTTCACCCGGTTTGTGACTTGCTCTGGGGCTCAGGTGGGAGATAGGCACCAGACGCCTACAATATGGCAGCAGGGCATGTGCCCAGAGACAGAAACAGTTAAGAGCTTAGGTGCGGAGTGAGTTTAGACTCCTACATTTTCAGCTGGAATTTTGTGCACCACGGGGGAGCCTAAAACTGGGACTTAGCCTGGTGCCTGAACCTCCGACTTAGCTGCCTGATTCCTTTTGTGCATCTGGCCCTTAGTAACTAAGGGAAGGGAAAAAAAACACACACACACACACGCCATCATAGCATCACCTAAGGAAAATGACATCGGGTCATTACCTGCCCATCGCATCTCACATTAAGGAAAGCAGCTGAGTGGAAGGGAGACCAGCCCTGTGTCAGCATCTCAATCTGTTTTCAAAGGAGCAGTGAGATCTCTGAATTTGCAGGGCCACTTCCGCAGCCTTGTTTCCGTTCAGAGTAAGGAGGTGCCCGTGTACCCGATGGCCTTTCGCCAGTAACAGCCAGAGCTGTTTAGCTGGAGCTCCCCTACCTGCTGAATCCCGGAGAGACCGTTTCCAGCTGTTTCTGGCTCCGCAGGGCGCTCCCAGCCACAGCCATTTGAGGAAGAGTTGGTATCACAAGTGTCCATTTCCCTTGCTGAGGCTGTCTCATCCATTCCACTCAGGGAGTGCTGGAGCCAGGGGCTTGAGACTGGATTCTTCCTGCTTTATCGATTCATTGAAGGGCTTCCTGCTGCTTCCACCTGCTGCAGAAATGGGAGTAAGGAAGTGGTTGGAAAATTGCAGTCACAGACTCACTGGCACACACTGATTGCTGCTAGGGTGACCATTGCTGCACAGAGATCAAAATTCTCTTAAACAGGCATACACCTGCGGTGAGCACCGAGCTGGCAGGTCTGGTGCCGGCAATCTCAGTGATCCACGTGAGCCAACCTGGGGTGTGTCAGCCCTGAAACCTGCTTTTCCGCCTCTCTACTGATCACTATAACAACAATCCATTCTGTTTATACCGCACCTTCTGCCTCAGCTTTCTGCTCCTGATCTGAGCAGCTACTCAGAGTTTGGGGCCCTGTGGGTTTTTCCAGGTGGGAGAAGAAATTGAAGGTGGAATGTGGTATCTTTGGTGCAATCTTGTTTACTTACAAGGAATGGACAAAATTGGGTTTCCCTGAACATGGAAGGAACCAACAACAGGTTTCTTGCTCACAAGACCCAAACCATTCTTCTGCGAGCACCCAAAACCTCTCTGCAGGCTTTTTCCAGGGATGTGCTGCCAGCTGCTTGGAAGACTGTGGCCTTGTCTACACTGCCACTTACAGCAATGAAACTTTCCTCACTCAAGGGTGTGAGAAAACACCCCCTGAGCAATGCAGGCTTCAGCGCTGCAAAGGGGCAGTGTAGATAGTGCTACAGCGCTGGGAGCTGCGTTCCCATTGCTGGGAGCTACTCCCCTCGTGGGGGTGGGTTTTTACAGCGCTGGGAGAGCTCTCTCCCAGTGCTGGAGCCACAACTGTCTGTCTTGCTTCTCCGTCACCCTCTGGAGCCCTTTGCCAACAGATTTGGCTCATACACACCTTTGTTGTAGGTGGGGGTGTCTAGCTGTATCTTACAGCTAGGTTTAATCTGACGCTCAGTGGAGAACTAGCATGTGACCATGTTATGAAAGACTCTATTGTAATACATACACACAAGAAGGCGGAATGACGGTTTCACAGTCAACCGTAGCATTGGCATTTCCTGACTTTGCAACCTGAACATTCTTTTAACGGTGTTGTTTTGCATGTAATTTCCCAGGTTTTAAAAAATAATAAATGGGGAAAAAAATAGAAAGGTTTTCATCGGCACCAGCAACCAGAGCACTGTGAGCACAGGAGAGACAGTGTCCCTGCCCTCAGTTCAAGTGCCTGGCACCACAGGAGGTGCAATTGTAGGTTACCTCCTACTCAGCACCTTCATTCTCAGGCTGGACCATGCTCAGTTGCTCTGTGTGGATGGTGCATGTGCAGTCCAGTCTCTCATAGGAGGGCGGATGTTGTGTATTTTACAGTAAATGTGAGAACTGCCTACCTAAATAAGTGCCATGATTTCCAGGGTACTGAGCAAATACAGAGGTTCTCAAACTGGGAGGATGCACCCCTCCAGGGGGGCACAGAATGTATTCAAGATGGGGCATAAGAAACTTTAGGAGAGCCATACCAGCCTTACTTCGGCGCTGCTGCTGGCAGTGTCACTGCTTTCAGATCCAGGTGCCCAGCCAGCAACTGCCACTCCTTGCTCTGCCTTCAGCATTGGATGGTGGCATATGTACTTGTGTGGTGGGAGCGGTTTGAAGGGAGGGGCATAAACGACTAAAGACACAAAGAAGGGGGAGCATGATTAAATAAGTTTGAGAACCACTTGTATATGTTAAATGTGAGACCTGCCTACCTAAATAAGTGCCCTGATTTTCAGGATACCGAGCAACTACTGATTCAACTAACTGAAATGGTAGGTACAAGTGCTCAGTACCATCGAAAGCCAGACCACTTATTTAGGTACCTAAATAAGAATGTTGGTAACTAAGTTCAGACACCAGCTTTGAATCATAGAATCATAGAATATCAGGGTTGGAAGGGACCTCAGGAGGTCATCTAGTCCAACCCCCTGCTCAAATCAGGACCAATCCCCAATTAAATCATCCCAGCCAGGGCTTTGTCAAGCCTGCCCTTAAAAACCTCTAAGGAAGGAGATTCTCCCACCTCCCTAGGGAACCCATTCCAGAAACATGGTTTCAAAGAATTCTTTGTAAATTATTGTTCCTCAAACCCTAGAACCACAAGTTTGTGTTGAAAGTCTCTGTCCCTCCCATCTCTGGAAGCAGGAATTGTTCTAAACTTCAGACTTGGCAGCAATAAATTAAAAAAAACTCTCCTTAACTGATTTTTTTTTCACACACTGTGTCACTGCAGGTCAGAACAGATTGAGATTCATGAGGAGTTAACATCAACCTCTGTGTAAGGTGGCAATAAAGAGAAACTTCCCCGAGTTTTCATCTCTAAGCACTAGCACATAGTGCTCAGGTGTCTAAATCTGGCACTAATGCTACAATTCATGCAGTCAAAAATCCATTAACCTCAGTGGAAATATATAGGTGAGTGGTAGACAACACTGATCTGATCGACTTAACGTAATCTCTGTACACACACGCACATCATACATCATTTGAATGTCTATTAGGTCTACTTTAAGATGAGTTATGATACGGAGCTGTGAAATGTCACTGTTACCATAGAAATGGAGATAAACTATGACACCATCAACACTTTAAAATGACCACTTTGAAATATTTGCGTTTTTTCTGTTAGTATAATGACTCTATGTATTAGTTCAAGACATAAGATTGGATTTCTTTGTGACCTTAAAGGCCCAACAACTAAAAGGTAAAACCAAATTGAATAATACATTTGCATGGGTATCACTGAAATGTAATAGCACTGGTGACATTTCTGTTCACCATCAACATCATCTTATTCATTACGGGCTCTGTGGAGAGTGCTTGGGTTACCCCAGTCTTCACTGCCTTGACATGTACACAGTTGCACGCAGGAAAGAGTTTTCTGACAACAATCCCACTGCTGCCCTTTGAGTCCATGATGACAGTTTTCTCTGTTCCCATGTCACTCTGAGTTCCATTGACAGAACCAGGAATCTGACATATGCTTATGAATATGACATAACTGGAATATGCTCTATGCCAAAGGCCCCATGTAAGGTATCACTGGAAAAGTTGTAATCTACTGAATATGGTTTTCCTATTTGTATGTATACATCATTCCTATATCTGAAGTTAGAAATATGAAGTGTAAATCTGAGTTAATAATTTAGTTATGCTAAGTGAGGACCATTAACGGTACTTCAAGAACTTGATGACTGTTAAACAAGAAACAATGGGCTGTGAATGGTTTTGTTTCCCTGTAAGCCTTCCTACGGACCTGTGGGTCAGCCCATGAAGTATGGAGACTGGGGTCTTACAGAGACATGTGACCTTGTCACCTTGTTACTGGAATCCTTCTTAAATTTGGTACTTTTACACAAGGGAGTGGGGGAATCAAACAAAGCTTCCCTGCCTTAGAGAAAATCTATATAAGGCAGGGGAAGTAAACAAGGAGGAGATACTCTTGCTTACCACCCAAGACGTCTGCTGGAACTAACAGAGATTGAACAGGGGGAAGGATTGTGCCCAGACTAGAACTGTGTCTAGTCTGTGAAAGAAGCTTATTGGAACATCTTTGAGGGTGATATATTATATGCAACAAGTTTCTTAGTGTATTAAGTTTAGCCTTGCGTGTTTGTTTTATTTTGGTTAGTAACTTACTTTGTTCTGTCTGTTATCTCTAATGACCACTTAAATCCTACCTTTTATACTTAATAAAGTCACTTTTGTTTATTAATAAACCCAGTGTAAGTAATTGTTACCTGGGGGGGGAGGGGAGGGCAAATAGCCTGTTTATATCTCTCTTTACTTTGAGAAAGAGAGCGAACAATATGAACTTATACTGTATAAAACTTTATACAGTGTAAGACGGATTTATCTCGGGTTTGGGTCCCATTGGGGCTGAGCAGTTGGGTGCTGAGAAAAGTCCCTTTTAATTGAGCCTTTCCAGAGCTGAGCTGATCTCAGTATCTGTATTCTGCAGAGGGGTGTGGCCCAGTCTCTGTGTCTGTGCTGGAGGAGGCCTGGAGGGTCTGGCTCAGCAGACAGAGTTAAAGGGTTCCCAGGCTGGCAGAAGGGTTAGACTCATTGGTACTTCAGCACATTCAGTGAGTCCCAAGGGGGCCCTGATGAGGGAACCCATCACCGTGAGATTTTCACACAGATAAATGTTTCCCTAAAACTCTACAGCTTCAAATTGCTTTAGTAATAAGTATTTAGCATTATTACCTTATCTGGAGCATTCAGTCAATTAACTACACAGAAATTTTGTTTTTAAAAACTGTTTATAGAGCCCTGCCCCACACATGCAGCCCAAGTACACAGGGAGCAAACACACACAAATACAGAAAACGTTACACTCAGGTGTGCCCTCTTTCCAACACTCAAGGAAGTCATTCTAAAGGTCACACCCCACCCGCTGGATCTACGTGTCCTGCCTCAGTCACCACAACTGTTTTGTAACCCACCAAGCAGTTTCACATTCCAGACTTGCAAGGATGTTCTGCACAGAAGCAGCAAGGCCAAGGCCTGGGGAATCCCATGATTTCACAGGCAGCAAACTCACCCTGGCAGTGCCACCGACATCCAGAATCTGAGCTCTTGGCCTGGCCCACACACTGTGCTCCTGTGACTTAGGGTAGCTCCCCTGGCTACCTTAAATTACACTGGAGGGTGTTTTCTCGCCTTCTTCCCCTAAAACAGCCTGTAATCTCAAGGGTACAAAAGTGGTGTGACCAGGGTCCCAAAGGGGCCACACTGAGATTGCTTAATCAGTGCAAACTCCAAAAAATGGGGCAGACAATCCCAAAACTGGAGGTTATTTCTAATAATTAGATTCACCATTCTAGCAACAAAATGGCTTCTACATTACATTGCTGGTTACCCAGAATCCAGAAACACAGTTCCCCTAAAACAATCCAGCCTTGGGCTCCTACCAGGCAGCCAAGTCATATATGATGAGGATTACTGAAAATCTTATTCATCATGTAAAAAGTTCTACCAACCCAAAGGATCACACACATTATCCACTGGGTCAATGAATATTTCAGATCTTTCCCAAATACACGCTTACAGCCAATTCTTATTAAGTAAACTACAATTTATGAAAAGATAAAAGAGAGAGTATAGATTAAAAGATCATTATACATACAGATATGAATAGAGTTCTTAGACCTGCCTCCCCTGAGCTTCCTGTGCTCAGATTTGTGAGAGCCCAGGCCGGGGACCTCCCCCTCTATGAGCGCTCTCTGTGAGCATGTCCTGTGCTCAGCTACCTCCGGTGCCTGCCCCATTCTCTGCTGCCACCACACCGGGAGCCCTGGGAAAAGCCAGACTGGGAGGAGAGTTCATGGTGCGTTATTTTGAGTTACGTTGTGAATAAAGCAAAGTCCCAGGCCGGAGCGAGTCCGACCCCGCGCGGCCCCTGCCGCCTCTATTCGGAGCAGGGTGAGTCCGACCGCGGCCCCCGCACAGCCTGTGCCAGCTCCGTTCGGAGCGGGGCGCGTCCGACCCCGTGCAGCCCGTGCAGGCTACATTTGGAGCGAGGAGTCCGACCCTGCACAGCCGGTGCCGGCCCTGTTCGGAGCGGGGTGGGAATGCCGGTTGTTTACAGTGTCACGTTAGCAGGAGTTTCTAGCCCCCTGTCCAGTGACAGAAGGAGATTGTCCATCACTGCCCCTGAAGCAGTTGCAGTTCCATGGCCTGGCCTCAGTTCCAAGGGAGCCGTGTCTAGAGTGCGAGCTTCCGGGCCCTTTGCTAGCTCCGCTCTCAGCTCCTCAGGGACAGGAGGTCGGACAGTGCGTGACCCTGGGTTAGAACTGAAGCCTCCAGGTGGGTTTGCTCAGCGTTGCTCAGACTATTGCAGGTTGGGAAGATTCCTTCTCAGCCTGAGGCCTTGGCTGTGTAGGTGAGGGGTGGCTCGCCCCACTCCTGTCTCCTGTTGGCAGAAGATAGAACATGGCAGCCTGCCCCAGCGACCCTGTGAATTCGGTGACAGACATGCTGAATCCCGTGGCATCGCGACCCCACCGAGCTGTGAGGAATGGAGATGTGGTATCGTTCAGGCTGTCACTGTATCAATGACACTCCGTTCATTTTTAAGGTTATCTCTGCAACCACAAGGGCTAGAAACAGGGCGTGATGCTGTGCTGGGCCTCTGGGACGTGCCGCACAGAACTCGCAGCTCTGGGGGACAGATGGCAAAGGTCACTTGACACCACTTCTGCACCCCTAGAATTCCAGGCTGCCCTGGGGCGGAGGGAAGCAGAACGTCCCCCGTGTAATTTAAGGGAGCCGGGGAGCAACCCTAAGTCACAGGAGCCCAGTGTGGGCCAGCTGTGGGAGACTGGACTGTGCCAGTTGCCCCTAGAGCTAACAGTATGGACCCAAACCCTCTGCCTGCAGCACATTCCCTCCCAGCTCCACTAGCATCCAGCTGCACTCCCAGCTCATCTCTTATGGGGGGCTTCCAAGGGGCCTGCGGCTGTGTTGCACAGCGTCTTCCCCAGCCAGATACAGATTTTAACGGCCCTTGGACAGTGCCACAGTGGGCCAGGCCAGGCCAAGAGTTCAGTTTCTGGCTGCCGGTGGCACTGCCAGGGTGCCGTTCTGCAGAACGTCCCTGCGAGTTTGGAATGTGAAACTATTTGATGGGTTACCAAAAAATTGTGGTGGCAGAGGCAGGGCCCAGAGATCCTGCAGGTGGGGAGTGACCTTTGGAATGGCTTCCCTGAGTGTCGGAAAGAGGACACACCTGTGTGTAACTTTCTCTGTTTGTATTTGGGTCTGTTTATTCTCTGTGCACTTGCGCTCTATAGGGGGGCATCCATGGATAGAAAAAGTTTCTAAAAACAAAATGTCTGTGTTGTTAATTAATTGACTGCTCCAGGTATGGTAATAATGCTAAATACTTATGAGTGAAGCATTTTGGAGCTGTGAAGTCTTACAGGAAATATTTATTTTCATGAACTTTTCCTCACCTCTTTATAATTTTTCGCAAACCACTCAGACCGGTTCTCTGGGCTGTGATAGGATTACCATATTTAAAAAATAAAAAAAGAGGACACTCCACGGGGCCCTGGCCCCGCCCCTTTCCCACCCCGGCCCCGCCACAACTCCGCCCATTCCCCACCCCTTCCCCAAAGTCCCCGCCCTAACTCCCCCTCCTCCCTCCCAGCCACGCGAAAAGGGCTGCCCAAGCGCTACCGGCTTCATTCCCCCCCGTTCCCCAAGTCCCTGCTCCCGGTCTGCCTCTTCCCATCCCTACCCCGCCCCATCCCACCCCCTACCCCGAGTCCCTGCCCCTGCCCTGCCTCTTCCCGCCCCTGCTCTGCCCCCACCCCGTCCCCATTCCACCCCCTTCCCCATGTTCCCACCCCCAACCCACCTGTCCCCCGAACGCACCGCATCCCCTCTCTTCCCCCTCCCTCCCGGAGAATCCTGAGTGCCGGGAAACAGCTGTTTGGAAGTGGCGGGAAGTGCTGGGAGGGAGGGGGAGGAATTGGTCACTGGGGCTGCTGGTGGGAGAGACGTGCTGGGGGAGAGAGGAGCTTGGCTGCCGGAAGGTGTGGAGCATCTGCTAATTTTTCCTCCTTCCACACAGTCAGCGCCTATTGTAGAATGTTTTCTTGTTACCTTTATGTCTCTAGCTGGTTTGATCTCGTTTTGTGCCTTGTCCTTTCTAATTTTGTCCCTACATGCTTGTGTTATTGGTTTATATTCCTCCTTTGGAATTTGACCTAGATTGACCTCTTCTCAACTCAGTCTGCAGCAGGAGGCAGTTGGCATTGCTGTTAGGGCAGCATTTTCATGGGAATAAGGAAGTGAAATTTAAGCTGCTACTCCTGGTTCACGTGGGTGTGAGCAGGAAAATCCGACCAAGTGAACTGGATGGAGCTGCCTTGACAAGTCCCAGCCGCTGATCTGTGCAGAGCAGGGTGGGGAGGACACACCCTGACCGGGCCGGGCTGTTGTGGCTGGGGCAGGGGTTCTCTCCCCAGGCCCCAAGGGAGACTGGCACCTTTGGGCGGAGCTGACACTGGGTTGCTCACTCCAGGGCACGCAGAGAGGCGCTGAGCTCAGGGGAGAGCCAGGGGGTCTGGCAGCTCCCAGGGACAGCCAGAGCCTGCGGAGACACCGAGCCCAGAGACGGAGGGTAAGGACTGACTGGCGCCCCCCCGCCAGCTCTTCATTCAGGCTCTGAGCCGGGACAGAGCCCCAGGAGACAGATTCAGGGTCCCACGTGTCTCTGACTCTACTCAGGATACAGAGCAATTTGTCTCTGTGCAGCTGGGCCAGGGCTGATGGGGGATCCCACTGCTGCCTGCACGCCCCGGAGGCCCAGGGTAGGACAGCAGCTGGGCCGGGCCCCTCAGTAACTGGGGGCACGTGGCTCAGGCTCAGGGCTTGTTTGGGGCCATGAGGGTTTTTATCCCCTGGGTGAGGGGTTTGTGTAGATGGGGTCCCAGGGGCGAGGTTCCCTCTGGGGAAGGAGCCCCCCAAACCTTCTCGTGCCTGAGACATCTGCACAGAGGGACTGGAAACCTCCCCTCCCCCATTGCATCACCCATGAAGCTGGGCAGATCTGGGATCTGGGAACCTCCCTCCTCACTAACTGATTCTGCTGCACCTTCCAGTCCCTCCCCCGTCTCCCTCCTGCCCCCTCCCCTCCCCTCGGGCTGGGAGACTCGGGCCCTGGCCCGGCCCGGGGCGGTCTCTCAAGGGCTGGCTCGGCTCCTGCAGGCGCTGGGGCAGCAGAGCCTGGGACTCGCAGCCTCCCCCCAGGAGCAGAGCTGGGGCGGGGAGGGCCGTTGGTGCAGAGTCACTTCCCTGCCCGGCCCCAGCCCTTCCCCCGGGGCCCCTCACCTGGCGTCTGCGCTCAGGAGCTGATGTGGGCAGAGTTGGGGCTGCCCCAGGGGCTGGTTCCAGCCACGGGAGAAAGTCCCCCCCCTTGGAGGGAGTTACTTTTAATGACCAAGTCTGAGTTTCAGTGAAAGCTCGGGGCGGGGTGAAGGTGGCTGCTGGGGACTGAGGGGGGAGGCAGCAGCCGCCCCAAGAGGGGGACCCTGCACCTCGAAAGCCGGGATCTGATCAGTCCCATGGTCCCCTCCCCCATCCCAGCTCCCGCCACAATAGGAACAAGGAGCAGGAGGGGGAGCAAATTGCCCAGACTGACACTCCCAACCAGAGCCCCCCACCACCAGACCCATCACTTTGGTTGTCCTTTTCTGAACCTTTTCCAAAATCCAATATCTCTATTTTGAGAAGGGGCAACTGCATGTGTATGCAATATTCAAGATGTGGGCATACCCTGGATTTATATAGGGGCAATATGATATTTTTTATCCTATTATCTATCCCTTTCTTAATTATTCCCAATATTCTGTTTGCTTTTTTGACTACTGTTGCATATTGAGTGGATGTTTTCAGAGAACTATCCACGGTGACACCAAGATCTTTTTCTTGAGTGGTAACAGCTAATTTAGATCCCATCATTTTATATGTGTAGTTAGGATTAAGTTTTCCAATGTGCATTACTTTGCATTTATCAACATTAAATTTCATCTGCCATTTTGTTGCCCAGTCACCCAGTTTTGTGAGATCCTTTTGTAGCTCTTCGCAGTCTGCCTGGGTCTTAACTTATCTTTAGTAATTTCGTGTCATCTGCAAATTTTGCCACCTCACTGATTACCCCCTTTTCCAGATCATTTATGAATATGTTGAACTGGACTGGGTCCAGAACAGTCCCCTGGGGGACACCACTATTAACCTTTTGCCATTCTGAAAACTGACCATTTATACCTACCCTTTGTTTCCTATCTTTTAACCAGTTACCAATCCATCAGAGGACCGTCCCTCTTATCCCGTGGCAACTTACTTTGCTTAAGAGCCTTTGGTGAGGGACCTGGTCAAAGGCTTTCTGAAAATCTAAGTACACTAATAATAATAATAATATATGGAGATATACCTATCTCATAGAACTGGAAGGGACCCTAAAAGGTCATCGAGTCCAGCCCCCTGCCTTCACTAGCAGGACCAAGTACCAATTTTTCCCCAGACGCCTAAGTGGCCCCCGCAAGGATTGAACTCACAATGCTGGGTTTAGCAGTCCAATGCTCAAACCACTGAGTGATCCCTCCCTCCCGAAAATGTCAGGGCTGGAAGGGACCTCAGGAGGTCATCTAGTCCAACCCCCTGCTCAAAGGAGGTCCAATCCCCAGATAAATTTTTGCCCTAGATCCCTAAATGGCCTCCTCAAAAATTAAACTCACAACCCTGGGTTTAGCAGGCCAATGCTCAAACCACTGAGCTATCCATCCCCCCACTAGATCTACTGGATCCCCTTTGTCCACATGCTTGTTGACCCCCCTCAAAGAATTCTAGTAGATTGGTGAAGCATGATTCTCCTTTACTAAAACTATGTCGACTCTTCCCCAACAAATTAAGTTCATCTATATGTTTGACAATATTGTTCTTTATTATAGTTTCAACCAGTTTGCCCAGTACTGAAGTCAAGTTTACAGGCCTGTATTTGCCGGGATCACCTCTGGAGCCCTTTTTAAAAATTGGTGTGAAATTAGCTATCCTCCAATCATCTGGTACAGAAGATGATTTAATTGATAGGTTACAGACTATAGTTAGTCGTTCTGCAATTTCACATTTGAGTTCCTTCAGAACTCTTGGGTGAATCCCATCTAGTCCTGGTGACTTATTGTTGTTTAATTTATCAATTTGTTCAAAAACCTCCTCTAATGACACCTCAATCTGGGACAGTTCCTCAGATCGGTCACCTAAAACGAATGGCTCCGGTTTGGGAATCTCCCTCACATCCTCAGCCGTGAAGACTGATGCAAAAAATTCATTTAGTTTCTCCGCAATGGACTTACCATCCTTGAGTGCTCCTTTAGCATCTCAGTCGTCCAGCGTCCCCACTGGTTGTTTAGCAGGCTTCCTGCTTCTGATGTACTTAAAAAAAATTGCTATTACTTTTTGAGTCTTTGGCTAACTGTTCTTCATATTGTTTTTTGGCCTTCTTAATTATATTTTTACATTTCATTTGTCAGTGTTTGTGATCCTTTCTATTTTCCTCACAAGGATTTCACTTTTACTTTTTAAAGGATGTCTTTTTCCCTCTCACTGCTTCTTTTACTTTGTTGTTTAGCCACAGTGGCTCTTTTTTGGTTCTCTTACTATGTTTTTTAATTTGGGGTACACATTCAAGTTGAGCCTCTATTATGGTGTCTTTAAAAAGTTTCATGCAGCTTGCAGGGATTTCACTTTTGCGCTGTACCCTTTAATTTCTGTTTCACTAACCTCCTCATTTTTGTGTAGTTCCCCTTTCTGAAATTAAATGCCACAGTGTTGGGCTGCTGTGGTGTTTTCCTGCCACAGGGATGTAAAATTTAATTATATTATGGTCACTATTACCAAGGGGTCCAGCTCTATTCACCTCTTGGACCTGATCCTGTGCTCCACTTAAGACCAAATGAAGAATTGCCTCTCCTCTTGTGGGTTCCAGGACCAGCTGCTCCAAGAAGCAGTCATTTAAGGGGTCAAGAAACTTTATCTCTGCATCCCGTCCTGAGGTGACATGTACCCAGTCAATATGGGATCATTGAAATCCCCCATTATTATTGAGTTTTTTTTTATTTTAGTAGCTTCTCTAATGTCCCTGAGCATTTCACAGTCACTATCACCATCCTGGTCAGGTGGTCGTTAATAGATCCCTACTGCTATATTCTTATGATTAGAGCATGGAATTATTATCCATAGCGATTCTATGGTACAATTTGATTCATTTACGATTTTTACTTCATTTGTTTCTATGCTTTCTTTCATATATAATGCCACTCCCCCACCAGCACGACCTGTTCTGTCCTTCCAATATATTTTGTACCCTGGTATTACTGTATCCCATTGAAGATCCTCATTCCACCAAGTTTCTGTGATGCCTATTATATCAATATTCTCATTTAATACGAGGCACTCTAGTTCACCCATTTTACTATTTAGACTTTTAGCATTGGTATATAAGCACTTTAAAAACTTGTCTCCTTTTGGCTGTCTGCCATTACACAATGTAATTGAATGGGACTTTTTTTCCCATTTTAACTGTTTCTGATCAGATCCTGCCTGTTTTTTATCATTTTCCATTCTCCCGTTCTCACTAGGACATAGAGAATCTCCATTAATATATCCTCCCCCAAGGGATGTCTCTGTCCGAACCACATGCTCCTCCGCACCTGTCGGCTTTCCCCCAGCCCTTAGTTTAAAAACTGCTCTACAGTCTTTTTAATGTTAAGTGCCAGCAATCTGGTTCCATTTTGGTTTAGGTGGAGCCCATCCTTCCTGTATAGGCTCCTCCTTTCCTAAAAGTTCCCCCAGTTCCTAATAAATCTAAACCCCTCCTCCCCACACCATCATCTCATCCACGCATTGAGATCCTGCAGCTTTGCCTGTCTAACTGGTCCTGTGCGTGGAACTGGGAGCATCTCAGAGAATGCTACCATGGAAGTCCTGGACTTCAAACCAGCAGCCTAAATTTGGCCTCCAGGACATCTCTCCCATCCTTCCCTATCTCATTGGTACTTACATGTACCACGACCACCAGCTCCTTCCCAGCACTACACATAAGTCTATCTAGAAGTCTCGAGAGATCCGCAACCTTTGCACCAGGCAGACAGGTCACCATGCGGTTCTCCCGGTCATCGCAAATCCAGCTATCTGTTTCTAATGATCGAATCGCCCATTACTAATACCCGTCTCTTCCTAATAGCTGGAGTTCCCTCCCCCGGAGAGGTATCCTCAGTGTGAGAGGAAACCACAACATTATCTGGAGGGAGGGTCCCAAGTATGGGATCATTTCCCTCTGCTCCAGTTGGATGTTCTCCTTCCCTGGGACTTTCATCCTCCTCAACAGCACAGAGGCTGTCAGACCAGGGATGGGACCGTTCTACTGTGTCCTGGAGAGTCTCATCTGTGTACCTCTCTGTCTTCCTCAGCTCCGCCAGCTCTGCCACCCTGGTCTCCAAACCTGTACACGGTCTCTGAGGTCCAGGGGCTCCTTGCACCGGATGCACACATACGCCACCTGCCCATAGGGCAGATAATCATACATGCTGCATTGGGTGCAATAAACTGGATAGTCCCCACTCTGTTGCTGGACTTCTGCCTGCATTCTCTTTTTACTCCTGCAGCTGGGTCCTGTGTTGTTGTTTTGTTTCTATCAAGGGGGTGTTTGGGGCTTTTAAGTTTAAAGGATGTTGCGTTCTAGCCCCTACTCACACTCCACCTGTAAACTTCCTCGCAAAACTCCCGTTAGCCGCTCCTGTTCGCTAGCTCCTCTGGTTGCTTAGAAGCGGGCTTTTTAAAGCCCTGGTCTCCCTGAGTAGCCCCGCTCCCTGGCTAAGGGTTGATGGGTTCTAAAAGGCGTAGGGATCACAGCCTCAGTAAGATCAGTGATATACCCCTCCCAATCGCTCCCGTCCTGCTACATCCCTTTACCATGACTCCCTTCACTCTCCCTGTCCTGCCGGGTAGTTCCTTCAATTTATTTGTATTCTCTTGCAGTCCACCTCTCCTCTGCCCCCGACTGGGAGGAGCGGCCCTTCCCCGACACGGAGCAAAAGACAGAGAAATAAAACCCAGAGTCCAACTGTAATGGCCTCAGCAAGTCCATCACAGAAAATGCAAGAAGACGCCACGTGCTCCATCTGCCTGGAGTATCTGACGGAGCCGGTGACCATAGACTGTGGGCACAACTTCTGCCGAGCCTGCATCACCCAGTACAGTGAGCACGGGGAGCCTGTATCGGGCACCACGTTCCCCTGTCCTGAGTGCCGGATGCCATTTGAGAAAACGAAATTCCGGTCCAACAGGAAGCTGGCCAATATTGTAGACAACATCAAACAACTGAGGTTAAAGCCAGGGAAAGGACAGAAGGAGAATCTGTGTGAGCAACACCAGGAAAAACTCAAACTCTTCTGTGAGGAGGATGGAGAAGCCATCTGTGTGGTTTGCAGGGAGTCCCGGGACCACCGAGATCACACTACGCTCCCCGTGGAGGAGGCTGCCCACGACTACAAGGTGGGGAATTACTACTGCTCGGGGTTCATTAAGCTCCTTTAGGGACCTGTTGTGCTCCTCCACAGAGATGGCTGCTGGGATCAGTGGTGGAGTGCACCAAACCCCTAGGGTGCCAGTAGTGTGCCCGGTGAACCATGACTCCGAGGCAAGCACGGTAGGTGCTTCAGCAGCCAGTCCCTGTAGCTGCTAGTCCTGGTGCGCTCCAGCCACCCCCCAGACACGAGGGGAAGGGTGTTTGCCAGGCATGGCAGGAATTACTCCAGGTACAGAGGCTTACAGAGCTACAGTTCTAGGTGAGCAATAGCTGTTCCCGTTTGGGTCCCTGGGGCCATCTAACTCTTCAGCCCTAGTGCCTGCGGTTCCCCCTCACTAGTCAAGCAAACAGGAACTGGTGGGATTCACTTAGTGTCTCTCATTGGGGCCCTTCTGCACTGGCTCCTGCCCCGCTACTGCTGCTGCCCCAAAAGCCCCATACGGACGTGCCCCCCACTGTTCTGACGGGATCTCCCACCCTAGTCCACACGCAGCTCCGTGAACCTGGGGCTTCCTCTGTGCATCTGGCTTCTCTGTAGCTTTGGCTCACCATCCAGCTGTGGCTTCCCAAACAGAGCCCAGCCACCTCCTGGTTCCAGGGCCCCCTGCTTACCCGGAAGGGGAGAGGCGTGTGAAGAGGGGAGGGGGCTGATGGGACTTGAATCCCCCTGCTTTGCAGGTTAGTCACACAGCTCTCAACCAGCCATGGTCCAAAGGGACTTGGATAGCAATAGACAAACAAAATAGGGGCACAGTTATCTGAAGAGGCACTTAAAATCCGGGGGGGGTTCATGCCCCTTCCCAGGATCTTGGAGGCTGCAGGGTTCACTCTGCCCCTCCTGGGCTCAGGGAAACTGAGGCTTCAGTCATCACAGCCAAGGATCAGGAGGCTGCTAATGGGGTTCACTCCCCACTCCCAGATTCAGGGGGGCTGCGGTGTTCACTCCCGTCCTGGGTTCACAATGGCTGTTGGTTGCACACAATGCTCCTGCAGGTGAAACTCCAGGCAGCCCTGGGCCCTCTGCTGATGGAGCTGGAGGAGGTCCTGGCACTGACATCCGAAGAGGAGAAGAAATCCATAGAGTGGCAGGTGGGTGTCTGGGTTTATCTTTCCCTGCGCCCTTCCCCCCGAAGCGTTCCCAGGGATGTGGGGCCGTAACGCTGCAGGCTGAGGTTATATCCTGCTCTGGCTGTTTTCCCCAGGCTGGTGCCATGGTACCAGGGGTGGGAAATGTCTCTGGTGGGGATCCCAGTGCAGCAACCCTGGGAGGACAAGTCTTGGCCCATGGGCAGCAGCACAAACCCACCCCAGGGCTCCCCATACACCCAATCCCCACTCACTTCGCAGCACCCCCCCACCGTCCTGTACACCCCCCCCCACACACACACCGTCCTGTACACACAGACCCACTGACTCCTCATGCAGCCAGACCTGCCCCCAGAGCAGCCAGCTCAGGGACTGTGGGGGTTCAAACCCTTCTCAAGGGTAGGCAGGGAACATGCCAAGTTTGCAGAGAAATCCCCTCTGATTGGCTGTCTTTCCCTGCCTGATAGCAAAGGGCAGACAATCAGAGCTATGAAGATTTTTGATCAACAATCTGTTCGCTCAGCCTGTGTAGCAGGGAGATTTCCGGCTTCCTGGCTGTGCAAAGAAATGGCTGTCCTTGCCCAGTTCCCTCATGTCACACTGCCACCATGTGCTGCCCCTCAGCCTTGTACCCCTACCCCATGTGCTGGCATCTCTTCCCCCACCCATGTACCATCACTTCTTTGTGTTGGCCAGTATCCCACTCATGTACCACTATCTGCATGTGCTAACCCCTGTCCTCCCCCGATCCATCCCCCCACCTAGCCCGTGGGTCCCAGATCCTCCTTCTGGGGGACACTGGGTCGGGGAGAGGCCATATGCTTCCACCCCTGCTTCACTGTTCAAGGGGTCACCAAGGTTGGCCACTGCCTGTCCCCAAGCCAGCAAGGTCACCACCATCGACAGGAGCAGATCACAGCCCTCCCATCCTGCCACTCAGACCCCCTGCCCACAGTGCAGGAGAGGGGTTGGGGTGGGCGTATTGCGGCAGAGGTTGGGAGTGTGACCCCGTTACATTTTGCCAGATGGACATTTTTCAGATCCTTTACCATGATCCATTACTCTAAAGTCTCCTCTGGGTTCGTGATCTGTACACCCCATGACCAGCTCTCTGATCTGTGAGGCAGACTCAGCCCAGCGTTGGCGGGGGGGCTTTGTTCCCGCTCCATTGTTTACTAAAGGGCAAAGTGGAGAATCGGAGACAGTCGATCACACGTGAATTTAAGAAACTGCACCAGGTTCTGAGTGAGGAAGAGCAGCTGCTCCTGTGGAGACTGGCGGCGGAGGAGAGGGAGACACTGCAGAGACTACAGGACAATATAACAAAGCTCTCGGAGCAGAGCACCACTCTGATCAGTCTCATCACAGAGCTACAGGAGAAGTGTCTGCAACCGGCCGCTGAGCTGCTGCAGGTGAGACTGTTAACAGCCTCCCCATCATCCATCCTGCGGCACCAAACCCTCTGGGCAGTGACCAGATCCCAGGAATTGTGACCAATCCTATTTCCAGGGCCTGCTCTGACAGTTTCCCAACATAAACAGAAGCCCAGGTCCTGTCAGAGCCGACATGAGCCACGTTCAGGGCCGGCTCTAGGATTTTTGCCGCCCAAAGCAAAAACAATTTTGGCCGTTCCCCCCCCCCCCCCCCCCCCCNTTTGCCGCCCCAAGCAAAAACAAGTTTGGCCACACACCCCCCCAGTATTTTTCTTACCCCATCCCTGGCCCCGCCTCAACTCCGCCCCTTCCCCAAATCCCCAGCCCTGCCTCCTCCCCCCAGGCTCTCAAGCCTAGGAGGGAGGGAGGGAGGGAGGGGGAAGGGGGAGAAGCAGTGCCCGCGCCGCGGCCACTCAGAGTCTCCCCCTCCCTCCCAGGCTCTCAAGCGGCAGCAGCAGCGGAGGTGAGCTAGGGCGGCCGGGGCACTTTTTTAGGGGCAGTAGGGGCAGCATTCTGGCGCCGGCCATGCCACCCCTAAAAATGTGCCGCCCCAAGCACCAGCTTGTTTTGCTGGTGCCTAGAGCCGGCCCTGGCCATGCTTTGGATCGCGGCTCCGATGCACAGACAGATTTTGTATGCACACAAGGCTCTATTGATCTAGGACGGGCTGAGCACCCACGCTCCAGCTGAAGCAATGGGCGCTGAGCTGCTCAGAGTGAGGCAGGGGGCTGGAACAATGTGTATAGTGGGGACACTGAGAGCCACTGAACCAAACTGTAAACCCTGTGTATAATGGAAACCACTTCCAGCCCAGGAGTACAGCAGTACCCCCAGCACCCCTGGCTCCAGCCCCTCTAGAGTGAGGATCCGGGCACTGTCTCCTTAGATCTGCAACAGGAAACCAGGAGGGGGGAGGCTGGGGACAGTTGGGTGGCAGCTTTGCAGGGAAGGGGAGGGACAGACAGAGGGGCGTTAGGGACAGGGCCGGCTCCAGGATTTTTGCCGTTCCAAGCGGCGCAAAAAAAAAAGAAAAAAGAAGCCGTGATCACGATCTGCGGCAGCAATTTGGCGGGAGGTCCTTCGCTCCGAGCAGGAGTGAGGGACCGTCCGCCGAATTGCCGCCGAATAGCTGGACGTGCTGCCCCTGTCCAGAGCGGCCGCCCCAAGCATCTGCTTGGTAAGCTGGTGCCTGGAGCCGGCCCTGGTTAGGGATGCTGCTGCTTTCCTTGTCCCAACAAAGCTCCCTGTTCAGTGTTCGCAGAACGTCACATCCCCCCCAGTCTGTGCCATGGTCACATGACACTCAGCTCCTCTGAGAGTCAGAACCAGGGCGACAGGCACCTGAAATCGGTGCTCACTGCCTAGTGTCCTGCACAGAAGCGGCTGCCCTGACGTGCTAAATGTGGTGGATTCAATGTGGTAGAGAATGGAAAGTCACTCGGTTTTGCATGTTTTGCATGTAGTGTTAACCCAGCTCCCTGTCTCTCTGTCTCCTTTCAGGATGTGAAAAGCACATTGATCAGGTCTGTTCCCATTTCCTTTTCTCCTTCTGTTCCCATGAGTGATGTGGGTACAGAGCAGATGAGTGATGAGGGGACGTTTTCTTCACAGGAGTGAGCATGTGAAGCTCCAGCCACCACAAGCCGTTTCTCCTGCCCTGAGGAACGGGTATAAAATCTGCCTTGACATGAGGGGAATGCTGGAGAGATTCACCGGTGAGTGAAGCTCCTGGGATGGATTTGCTCTACGTGTGGGTGGAGAACAGAATTGACTTGTATTGTGGATGGGGACAAATGGTGAGGGCCACATTCTGACTGGGAGCCTGGCATGGCGACAGCCCTGAAGACAAGGCGTCCGAGTCAGTGGTGCCGGAACAGCGGGGACCAGGGGGTCATCATGGCTCTCCCACTTTTTGAAAGTGGATGGGCGTGGCTTGTCCACTTTTCACCAGGGCAAACCCCTTCCCCTCCTCTTCCCCTTGAGGCCTCTATGGGAAGAGGTGGGGTGGGGCCTTTTTTGGGAAGGCTCTACCACCCCTCCGAGATCTCTGAGCAGAAGGTCTGCCTGTGCCACTCTGTCCTGCTGCTCAGCCGTGAGATGACTCCTGGTGGCTGCTTATGTACTCGGAGTGCAGCGTATTTAGACATTCAGGTTGGGATTTCCAAGAGGTCTTGGCCCTAGCCAGACTGTGCCCCATGATTATCCATGCCCTGGGACTTGTCTGTATTTGAGTGTTGCCCCACTTTACCCTGGTACAGTTGTGCATACGGGGACTAGGCTGAACTGGTGTAAGGCACCTGTATATCAGTATACCTGTGTTCACACTGGGGTTCTACTTTTCAGCTACATCAGTCAAACTCCATCCCCCAACTGCCATGGTGACACTGGTACAAAATCTGCCTCTGGAAAGACATGAAACCCCCCGTATGTGCCCTGGGGATGGAGGCAGGAGAACATGGAGCACTTCTGAAAATCTCACCCCAAGAGCCTGATCCTCTGCTGAGGGAAAGAGATTGAAACACAAACTCCTTCTCTCATGCTGGACCTGGCCCTTCACCCCCCCCCCACCCCTTCACAAGTGCCGCCCAAAGAGGTGGCAGGGACACCAACTCTCCCCCAAGAATCCCTCACTTTTACCGGGCTCAGCCCCTCATGCCCCCGAGGGGAGCTGCTCCCCACCCCCAGCAGGGAGATGAGCACCACTTCCTCGTAGCAGATGAAGGGGCTGGGCTGGGTTTGTCTCTCCTGCCTGACTGAAGTGATTGTAGTTGGTGCCAGCTCCAGGGCCAGGATCTCAGGGCTCCAGAGAGCCAGAACCCCCTGCTGCAGGGGAAGCAGCGTCCTCTCTGTGACTGGCGGGAGCTAGCGCATCCCTGCTGCCTTTCCCCTCGCCGTCCCGCATCCCAGCACAGGCTCTGCCCACCGGGCCCAGGGCATGGCTGGGTTCTGGGCAGGAGTGGTGGCAGGCCCCTAAAAATGGGGCAGCCACCGGTGTCCAAACACTGGCCCTGCACCCCGTGCCACCGTTCTCCCTTTGGCCTCCACCCCGCCCCTTCCCCCCGAGTCCCCGCCCTCACACTGCCCCTTCTCCCCACAGCCCATCCCTCACACCGCTCCTTCCTCCCGAGTCTCCACCCACACACCGCCTGTTCCCCCCAAGGCCCCGCCCGCACACCGCCCCTTCTCCCGAAGGCCCCGCCCTCACACCACCCCTTCTCCCCACAGCCCGTCCCTCACACAGCCCCTTCCCCCTGAGTCCCCGCCCACACACCGCCCCTTCCCCCCCAAGGCCCTGCCCTCACACCGCCCCTTCTCCC
>NC_048308.1:74911275-74929363 GCF_013100865.1 Trachemys scripta elegans
CCCAGCCCCTTCCCCCCGAGTCCCTGTTCCTCATACCGCCCCTTCTCCCCACGGCCCGGCCCTCGTACCGCCCCTTCTCCCCGAGCCCCCGCCCTTACCCTGCTCCTTCTCCCTGCAGCCCATCCCTCACCCCGCCCCTTCTCCCTGAGCCCCCGTTCCTTACACCGCCCTCCCCCCGAGACCCCACCCTCACACCGCAAAAAATACCCTACATAAATTATGATTTGGACATGTACATGTGCATATTTATTTGTTTCTCCTAAAGCTAATTAAGTATTTTAAGGAAAAGTGTCTGTGTGGCCACCAAAACAGTGTGTTGTGAGAACCCTGTTCTGAGGGCCCAGCTTCCAGGCGCAAGGCTTTTTGCTCTTTTGAGCTTTCTCGGGAGCTCCTCTCCTCAGCAACTTCCAGTCTCTATGATTCGCTTTCAGTGGAGCCCGGGTAACCCATTATCAGGCTCTTTAGCTGCCAGCCAGCCACCTAGGGATTGAATTACTTTCAGGTGGGGCTGGGTTGGCTGGTTCTCCTTTTCAGAAAACTGCCCCAGGTAGGCTGGTCGCTGAATCCCCTTAAAGGGCCAGGCCCTGTGATATACCTTCTTCATCAGCCTAAAGCCAACCTGTACCCAAACGTTGGCTTGACCATGGCTAACACTTGGTTATGTTGTGCACCCAGGGCACACTTCCTGCCCTGTTGCCACAAGGAAACCTACAAGGGCCTTGGCTATATTTTTATTCTTGTCAGGGAAGTATGAAGTGACCAGAAGTTGTTTTCCCCAATCTGCTAGGGCAGTGCTTCTCAAGCTATCTGATGTGGGGGACCGGCAATTTTTTTTCCCAATGTGCCAGGGACTGATGCCGTATTATTATCCTATTGGACACTCTTATGAGGAAACTCGCCGCGGACCGGCAGCCGATGGCGCGCGGACCGGTGCCGGTCCGCGGACCACCACTTTGAGAAGCACTGATCTAGGTAGCTCCTGCAGTGGACAAACTCCCTGATAATTTTCAGCATGTCATAGTTCAGAGCAACTTGTATTCTTTGTAAGTCAAATCCTTTGCTTTCATGTCATGCTCCTGTAGCAGATATGGTCTGGTTACAGAGCTTCCTTCTGAGCCAGATACTCACAGCTGTGTTCAATGCGGGATCCTTTAGTGCTTTGCCAGGTGTGGCTAAGGTTCGTTTAAATAAAGTATCTACACACAGGGCCACCTACTGGCTGAACAGTGTAATAACGTGTACCATTCTATTACATTTCCTCCTTTATAATATTTACATATCACACTGTCTTTGAAGTTCAGTACATATCAGTTTGTTAAGTGTCTCTGAATCATACTGGTTTTCTTATTACACAACCTGAATGTGTGACAACTTGGTCATTTGGCTGTCCATTAGTTGCAACAACTTGCTGGTTGGTCTGGAATACTTGAGTCTTCCTCTTGCTCTTCATCCACCATCTGTAGAGTTTGTTTTGTTGATTGTTCTTTTTGAGGAACAAAATGTTAATGTTGATTGTTTCTGCTGAACTCTCCGCTGTCTGTCTCAATCACTGAATTCTTTTTCTTTACTGTAGCTGGAGGTTCCCATCCTTGCTCTCCATCCATTGTGACACAAACACTTTCAACAAGGGTTTGACCTGATAGTTCCCTGAGTGTTGTCTGATGTAGAAAGGTTCATAAGTTCATTTTGCCTTTTTATCCAGTTTGGCTACTCTCCTCATGTCTGGCCATGTTGCAGATAGGGATTCCCACCCCCCACGCTGGATCACTAGTTCTGAGTTTTCTTCCCCTCAGGACTTGTGCTGGACTATATCCAGTAATTGCTATTGGTAGCTCAGAAAAGCAAGGAATGAATCTTCCTGTTGTAGGATTTTCTTGGCTGTCTGTACAGCTCCGTAAGGCTTTCCAATTGCTTGTGGGTTATGTGGACTGATCAAAATAATATTTTGTTTAGAATAACTGCTGCAGTGAATAGTCATCCATTCTCTGTCACTAGTTGTTCTGGAATATCAAAATAAGCAAAAGTGCACTTCAGACTCTCAAGAACATTATGTTTTTCAAGTGCATTCTTTCTAAAGACCTGGAAAAATAGTCTACAGCAACCAGGTAATGATGCCCTCTGAATTCAGTTAAATCTGCAGCTCTTTCAAGGTCTCTCAGGTAAGGGTGTTTATACATTGTATGGTTCAGTATTATCTCTTAAGTTGATTTGTACTGGATTTACTTTTAAAAGTCCAGTATCAGCCAATCCTCCATTGGGTTCTTCCACCTTTCTCACTAGGCCCATCACAGTTGCCATGCTGTGACCGAGAAGGTCGTTAGTCTTGGATCCTTTAAGCATACACACTCTGAATGCAACCTGTTCGACAGGTTGGCTGCGCTGCGTGAAGAAGTACTTCCTTTTGGTTTTTTGTTTTAAACCTGCTGCCTATTAATTTAATCAGGTGACCGCTAGTGTTTGTGTTATGCAGAAGAGTAAATAACACTGGCCCGCCCCCTCCCCCCCCCTCCCCTCCGAGCCCTCTTGTGCTGAGCACCTGCCTCTCCCCTTTCCCCCATCTGTTCCCCTGGCACTCTCCCCTCCTTGCATCCCATCGCTGCCCCCACCAGTGACTCCCTCTTCCCTCATCCCCCTGTGCCCTGCTGCTGCCCACCTGCCTCATTGCCTTTTGCTGAACCCATCATGCACAGTCATCCTCTCACTACCCCCTCGGACCCCACAGTACCTGCCCACTCCCTGGTCCCTCCTCCGTCCCCTTACTCCCTCTGCCGCCCTGGCACCTGGCACTTCGCTTCCCTCTTTCCCCCTCTCCTTATCCGCCTCCTCCCACACTCTCCTGGCACCCCCTGCCCCGGCACCTGCCCCTCCCCCAATTCCCTCTGCCCCTCAGGGGCCCATCCCTTTCCTTGCCCCCTTCTGCCTGCCCATTTCCTTGACCCCTCTTAGTCCCCCTGGAGCCTACCCCTTACCTCGACCCCCTCATGCCTGCCCATCCCTCCTGTCCTCCTCGTTCCCTCTCTTGTGCTCACCCCTCCCTTGTTCCCTCCTCTGGTGCCTGCCCTTTATTGTGCCCAGGGTCACCGCTTCCCTCAACCCCCACCTCTCCCCGCTTGTGCTAGCCCCTCCCCTCACTACCATTGGCTCCTCCCCTTCCCTAATCTTCTCACCTGAGTGACCCTCCTCTCCCCACCCCACCCTCTCCCCACCCCAGCCTACCCCTGCTCACCCCCACTGACCATCTCCCTCATGTTCTCCCCACTCTCTGATCCTTCTCTAATTCTCTCTTCAGAGTCAGACGAGCCCTCGCTCCCCTTAAAGAGCAACAACCCCCAGACTCAGCGATTAACGGGGATGTGGGTTAATTTCCCTTTGATCCCAGTGACCGGCCCCTGCCCCCAGCACTGACTCTGTGACTCTCTCCCCAGTGGACGTGACTCTGGATCCAGACACAGCAAATCGCTGGCTTGTCCTGTCTGAGGATCGGAAACGTGTGAGACACGGAGACACACGCCAGGATCTGCCCGACAACCCTGAGAGATTTGAAACTTCTGCCTGTGTCCTGGGTGCTGGGGGGTTCACGGGCGGGTGGAGTTACTGGGAGGTGGAGGTGGGAGACAAGCCTGAATGGGCTCTGGGGGTTTGTAGGGAATCTGTGAGTAGGAGGGGGAAGGTCACAGCATCACCTAAACATGGATACTGGACATTGTGTCTGAGGGGTGGGGTATACAAGGCCCTGACCTCCCCTCCAACCCCCCTCCCCGTGAGCGTCAGGCCCAGCCGGGTGGGGGTTTTCCTGGACTATGGGGCGGGCGAGGTCTCATTTTACAATGTGACTGACAGGTCCCATCTCTTCACTTTCACTGACACCTTCTCCGGGACGCTCCGTCCTTGTTTCTATCCTGGTTACAGTGCTGGGGGCACAAACGCAGCTCCCCTGATAATCTGCCCGGTCCCAGCTCAGGCTGGAGGGAATTTCTGTCCTGTACAGTGACCCTGCGGCAGAGACTGGCCCCTCCCAGTCCAGCACCAGGCCTGTTCCCAGGGGGATGGTCTAAAGGGCATCACCTGCCTGACCCCACTCCCTCAGTTCCCAGCCCCAGGCCTGTGAGCTGCAGGGAGAGGAGAGAGCAGAGAAGGGGTGGAGGGAGCAGGGCAAAGCGGGGTGCAGGCTGCTTGGAAGTGGGGATGCAGGGTCAGAGGGACGTGCAGGCTCCTGGGCTTTTAAAAGTGAACATGTGGGTGCATGCTGCAAGCATTTCAGAGCCGATGCTTTGCGCAATGAGTGAGAATGACAGTCAGAGAAATGCTTCTACCTGAAAGGAGAGAGCCATGAGCAGGTGGGGGAGTCCCGCGGCTCAGCCCCAGCCCAGAGCCCGGCTGTGCCGGGAGGATGGATCAGCACTCAGGGCACTAGGAGGGAGGGTGGTTGGTTAGGGAAGAAGTTGCTGCCCCTGACTGGGGGAAGCACTAAGCATCTCAGCCTCCGATTCCCTACAGCCCATCGGCATGTGCTCGAGTTCCCATTGAACTGAATTCACCCCCCGTTACACACAGTGACCGGAATGACAGAGACCTTTGTCTGCCCCAACAGGGCCCCGTCCAGCATTACCCACACAGGGCGGGGGCTGTCTCTGTGCAGCGGGGGAGGGGGTTCAGTTGATTCCCAGGGCCATTAACTGCATTATCCGACTCCCAGAGAAAAGCCAATCCAGGAGCTGAGTGAGCACAACAGGTCCAGTGAGCATTTACTGTCCAGGGAGATTTCCGCAGGTGTCTGTTCCCCGCCGGCCCCATCCTTATTGTCTGCCTGGAGCCTGGTCCCAGCATGATGGATGGGGAATGGGGGCAGCTGGGGAAGGGGGATCAAGCCAGAGCATAGGCACAGACTCCATGAGTGCTCCAGGGCCGGAGCACCCACAGGGAAAAATTAGTGGGTGCTTAGTACCCACTGGCAGCCAGCTCCCCCTCCCCCTCTCCCGCCGTGAACAGCTGTTTCACAGCATTCAGGACACTTCGGAAGGGAGGGGAGCACTGGGGATGGGGTGCACTTGGCGGAAGAGGTGGGGAAAAGGCAGGTCAGGGGGTGGGGGCTTGGGAGAAGGGGGTGGAATGGGAGCGGGGCAGAGCAGGGGTGGGAAGAGGCAGGGTGGTGTCAGAGGCTTGGGAGAAGGGGTGGAGTGGGGGCAGGGCCTAGTGCAGAGGCAGGGTCGAACACCCCCCTGACTAGAGGAGAATGTGATGGGTTAGATAACAGAAACCCCCCCCCCTTGGGAGCTGCCACCTGATGAGCCAAAACTACCTCTGCCCCTGCTTTCCCTGCCAGCTCGGGACACCAGCACCCTGTCTTGCTGAGCCAGACACACCCGTCTGCTCCAACACAGACCCAGGGTCCGAATTACTTGCCCCCAAAGCTGCAGACTTAATTGAAAGCAGCTAACAGAAGTGTTCTTGTATTTAACACTCAGATGCCCAACACCCAATGGGGTCTAAACCCAAATAAATCCGTTTTAACTCATAAATTGTTCACCCTCTATAACACTGATAGAGATAGATGCACAACTGTTTGCCCCCTCCCCCTAGGTATTAATACATACTCTGGGTTAATTAATAAGTAAAAAAGTGATTTTATTAAATACGGAAAGTAGGATTTGAGTGGTTCCAACTAGTAACAGACAGAACAAAGTGAATTACCAAGTAAAATAAAATAGAACACACAAGTCTATGTCTAATACAGTAAGGAACTGAATACAGATAAGAGCCTCACCAGTTCCAGTAAGCTTCCTTTTATAGACTAATCTCCTTCTAGTCTGGGTCCAGCAATCACTCACAGCCCCTGTAGTTACTGTCCTTTGTTCCAGTTTCTTTCAGGTATCTTTGGGGATGGAGAGGCTCTCTCTTTAGTCACTTGAAGACAAAATGGAGGGGTCTCCCCTGGGCTTAAATAGACTTTCTCTTGTGGGTGGAGACCCCCTCCTCTCTCCTATCCAAAGTCCAGCTACAAAATGGAGTTTTGGAGTCACCTGGATAAGTCACTTGTCCATGCATGACTGAGTTCCTTACCAGCCAAGCCACATCCCTGGGAAAGCCCAGATGTGTGTTGGTGTCTCCAAATTCATTGTTGGCTTAAGTGTTTCTTGATGGGGCACTTACTGAGAATAGTCTTTTCTCAGGAAGCTGACCAACTGCTTCACTACAGCCTACTTAGAATCAAACAAGTAGGCAGCCAATATTCACAACTTCGAATACAAAAATGATACATGCATACAAATTGGATCAATAGATTCAGTAGAGAATGACCTTTACAGAGATATGTTACATGGCATATGTAGCATAAAACACAGTCTAGTTATGTTATATATAGATACATTCATAAGCATATTTCCATAAAGCCTTATGGGTGGCACCGTCACAGAGAAATCGGCACCTATGGGCCAGAGTTTGGGGATTGAGAGCCCAGCCCCACAGTGTGAGGGGCCCACGCTGGGTGAAGGGAACCTGCTTTTGGCAAGGAGCCCAGGAACTTTTCTCCTCCTCTCTCCATGTGTTTGCTTCACCCCAACCACACATGCCCCACTGCCACACACTTCTCGTCTGCCTGAACCTACTCCTGTGGCCTCCAACCTCCACTCCTCCCCCCTGTCCCTCCTCAAAACCCTCTTCCCAGGGAGCCCTGGGCCAGGGAACAGTGAAACATGGGACAGTGCCCTGGCTCTGCGCAGAGCATCAGCTCCCTGAGCAGGGGCCATGGCTGTGGGGCTGTCTGACATGCCCAGTGCTGGGAGGCTATGGGGATTGTGACTGGGTGCCTAGATGGGCCACACTGAGGATGCTATAACTCAGGGCATACTGCAAGGAATAGGGCAGACAATCCCCCAGGCTGGTGGATTCTTCTATAATTAGATTCACCGAGTCAATAACAAAATTACCTCTGTAATACCACACTGGTTATGCAGAAGCCACATACAATCCCCTTTAAGCATCGCAGCGTGTGTCCCCCATCTAGACAGCCAATTCCAATATAGTGAGAGGTTATTGAAAATCTGATTCACCATATCATAGATTCATAGAATCATAGAAGATCAGGGTTGGAAGGGACCTCAGGAGGTATCTAGTCCAACCCCCTACTCAAAGCAGGACCAACCCCAACTAAATCATCCCAGCCAGGGCTTTGTCAAGCCTGACCTTAAAAACCTCTAAGGAAGGAGATTTCACCACCTCCCTAGGGAACCCATTCCAGTGCTTCACCACCCTCCTAGTGAAAAAGTTTTTCCTAATATCCAGCCTAAACCTCTCCGCCTGCAACTTGAAACCATTACTCCTTGTTCTGTCATCTGCCACCACTGAGAACAGTCTAGATCCATCCTCTTTGGAACCCCCTTTCAGGTAGTTGAACGCAGCTATCAAATCCCCCCTCATTCTTCTCTTCTGCAGACTAAACAATCCCAGTTCCCTCAGCCTCTCCTCATAAGTCATGTGCTCCAGCCCCCTAATCATTTTTGTTGCCCTCCGCTGGACTCTTTCCAATTTTTCCACATCGTTCTTGTAGTGTGGGGCCTAAAACTGGACACAGTATTCCAGATGAGGCCTCACCACTGTCGAATAAATGGGAATGATCACGTCCCTCGATCTGCTGGCAATGCCCCTACTTATACAGCCAAATGCCGTTAGCTTCTCGTCCACTGTAACCCCTAGGTCCTTTTCTGCAGAACTGCTTCCTAGTCATTCGGTCCCTAGTCTGTAACAGTGAATGGGATTCTTCCGTCCTAAGTGCAGGGCTCTGCACTTGTCCTTGTTGAACCTCATCAGGTTTCTTTTGGCCCAATCCTCTAATTTGTCTAGGTCCCTCTGTATCCTATCCCTACCCTCCAGTGTATCTACCACTCCTCCCAGTTTAGTGTCATCTGCATACTTGCTGAGAGTGCAGTCCACGCCATCCTCCAGATCATTAATGAAGATACTGAACAAAACCGGTCCCAGGACCGACCCTTGGGGCACTCCTCTTGAAACCGACTGCCAACTAGACATGAAGCCATTGATCACTACCCGTTGAGCCCGACGATCTAGCCAGCTTTCTATCCACCTTACAGTCCATTCATCCAGCCCATACTTCTTTAACTTGCTGGCAAGAATACTGTGGGAGACTGTATCAAAAGCTTTGCTAAAGTCAAGGAATAACACATCCACTGCTTTCCCCTCATCCACAGAGCCAGTTATCTCCTCATAGAAGGCAATTAGGTTAGTCAGGCATGACTTGCCCTTGGTGAATCCATGCTGACTGCTCCTGATCACTTTCCTCTCCTCTAAGTGCTTCAGAATTGATTCCTTGAGGACCTGCTCCATGATTTTTCCAGGGACTGAAGTGAGGCTGACTGGCCTGTAGTTCCCCGGATCCTTCTTCTTTCCTTTTTTAAAGATGGGCACTACATTAGCCTTTTTCCAGTCATCTGGGATCTCCCCCGATCGCCAGGAGTTTTCAAAGATAATGGCCAACGGCTCTGCAATCACATCCGCCAACTCCTTTAGCACCCTCGGATGCAGCGCATCTGGCCCCATGGACTTGTGCTCGTCCAGTTTTTCTAAATAGTCCCGAACTACTTCTTTCTCCACAGAGGGTTCATCACCTTCTCCCCATGCTCTGCAGTGCAGCAGTCTGTGAGCTGACCTTGTTTGTGAAGACCGAGGCAAAAAATCATTGAGTATATTAGCTTTTTCCACATCCTCTGTCACTAGGTTGCCTCCCTCATTCAGTAAGGGGCCCACACTTTCCTTGACTTTATTCTTGTTGCTAACATACCTGAAGAAACCCTTCTTGTTACTCTTAACATCTCTTGCTAGCTGCAAATCCAAGTGTGATTTGGCCTTCCTGATTTCACTCCTGCATGCCTGAGCAATATTTTTATACTCCTTCCTGGTCATTTGTCCAATCTTCCACTTCTTGTAAGCTTCTTTTTTGCGTTTAAGGTCAGCAAGATTTCACTGTTAAGCGAAGCTGGTCGCCTGCCATATTTACTATTCTTTCTACACATCGGGATGGTTTTTTCCTGCAACCACAATAAGGATTCTTTAAAATACAGCCAGCTCTCCTGGACCCCTTTCCCCCTCATGTTATTCTCCCAGGGGATCCTGCCCATCAGTTCCCTGAGGGAGTCAAAGTCTGCTTTTCTGAAGTCCAGGGTCCGTATTCTGCCGCTCTCCTTTCTTCCTTTTGTCAGGATCCTGAACTTGACCATCTCATGGTCACTGCCTCCCAGGTTCCCATCCACTTTTGTTTCCCCTACTAATTCTTCCCGGTTTGTGAGCAGCAGGTCAAGAAAAGCTCTGCCCCTAGTTGGTTCCTCCAGCACTTGCACCAGGAAATTGTCCCCTACACTTTCCAAAAACTTCCTGGATTGTCTGTGCACCGCTGTATTGCTCTCCCAGCAGATATCAGGGTGATTAAAGTCTCCCATGAGAACTAGCGCCTGTGATCTAGTAACTTCTGCTAGTTACCGGGAGAAAGCCTCGTCCACCTCATCCCCCTGGTCTGGTGGTCTATACCAGACTCCAACCACGACATCACCCTGGTTGCTCACACTTCTCAACTTAATCCAGAGACTCTCAGGTTTTTCTGCAGTTTCATACCGGAGCTCTGAGCAGTCATACTCCTCTCTTACATATAATGCAACTCCCCCACCTTTTCTGCCCTGCCTGTCCTTCCTGAACAGTTTATATCCATCCATGACAGTACTCCAGTCATGTGAGTTATCCCACCAAGTCTCTGTTATTCCAATCACATCATAGTTCCTTGACTATACCAGGACTTCCAGTTCTCCCTGCTTGTTTCCCAGGCTTCTTGCATTTGTGTATAGGCACTTAAGATAATTCGCTGATTGTCCCGCTTTCTCAGTCTGAGACAGGAGCACCGCGCACCGGCAGCAAAGCACTGATAGGCTCATAAGCATCCTGGTGTGCCAAGCAGACGCTATCCAGGAGCTGGTAACCATGCAGAAAGAGGAGCAGTACCGCAAACGCAAACGCCACCCCCCCCACAGCCCTTGTCCCAAAACTCTTTCCGTTGTGCCCCACTGTCATCTCCAACCCACTTTCCCCAACTTCCGTGTTCTTCACACCACCCGCTGCCTCCAACACCGCCCAGCCCTGAAAACCACAACCCTTACCCTCTGCACTCAACCCCCATCACCATGCAGTATAGCTGTCCTGAAGTGCAGCACTCACTGCACAGCACACCAGACAGGACATACGCGAATCTGTGATTGTACTGTTCCCCACTCCACCCCCTTGTTTCTTTTCAATAAATATTTTTTTTTCTTTTCAATAAATGGATTCTTTGGGTTTGAAAACATTCTTTATTATTGCATAAAGTAAAAGACTCCTTAGCCCAGGAAATAAACAGGCACTGCAAGTCTGCTTGTCTGCTTAGCAAACACTGATTCCTAAAGATTGGAACTACTGCACTTCACTCCCGTGCAGGGCACCAGATATCACTGCTGGTTTTCAGGCTCAAATTGCTCCCTCAAGGCATCCCTAATCCTTGCAGCCCCGCGCTGGGACCCTGTAATAGCCCTGCTCTCTGGCTGTGCAAATTCAGCCTCCAGGTGTTGAACCTCGGAGGTCCATGCCTGAGTGAAGCTTTCACCCTTCCCTTCACAAATATTATGGAGGGCACAGCACGCGGATATAACCGTGGGGATGCTGCTTTCGGCCAAGTCCAGCTTCCCATACATAGATCGCCAGCGGGCCTTTAAACGGCCAAAGGCACACTCCACAGTCATTCGGCACTGGCTCAGCCTGTAGTTGAACCGTTCCTTGCTGCTGTCAAGGCTCCCTGTGTAGGGTTTCATGAGTCACAGCATTAACGGGTAAGCGGGATCTCCAAGGATCACAATGGGCATTTCAACTTCCCCTACCGTGATCTTCCGCTCTGGGAAAAAAGTCCCGGCCTGCATCTTCCTCAACAGCCAAGTGTTCCGAAAGATGCGTGCGTCATGCACCTTTCCAGGCCAGCCTGTGTTAATGTCAATGAAACGCCCACAGTGATCCACAAGCGCCTGGAGAACCATAGAGAAATACCCCTTCCGATTAACGTACTCGGATCCTAGGTGGGGTGGTGCCAGAATAGGAATGTGCGTCCCATCTATCGCCCCTCCACAGTTAGGGAACCCCATTTGTGCAAAGCCATCCACTATTTCCTGCACGTTACCCAGAGTCACGGTTCTTCTGAGTAGGATGTGATTAATGGCCTTGCAAACTTGCATCAACACGATTCCAACGGTCGACTTTCCCACTCCAAACTGGTTTGCGACCAACCGGTAGCTGTCTGGAGTTGCCAGCTTCCAGATTGCAATAGCCACCCGCTTCTCCACTGGCAGGGCAGCTCTCAATCTCGTGTCCTTGCGCTGCAGGGTGGGGACAAGCTCCTCACACAGTCCCATGAAAGTGGCTTTTCTCATCCGAAAGTTCTGCAGCCACTGCTCGTCATCCCAGACTTCCATGACGATGTGATCCCACCACTCAGTGCTTGTTTCCCGAGCCCAAAAGCGGCGTTCCACGGTGCTGAGCATGTCCGTGAATGCCATAAGCAATCTCGTGTTGTACGCGTTACGCGTCTCGATAGCATCGTCAGAATCCTCACCCTCACTCTCACTCTCACGTTGGATCTTAAGGAATAGTTTGACAGCCAAACGTGACGTGCTGGCGAGACTCATCAGCATACGCCTCAGCAGTTCGGACTCCATTTCCCGCAGACAGATCGCGCTGCACAGAAACCATTGAAAGATGGCGCCAAAGGTGGACGGAAACAAAGGGATTTCTGGGATGCGAAGCGATGCATCACGGGGCATTGGGACAGGACCCAGAATCCCCCGCACCCACGCCCCCTTCCCACAACCCACGGCGCCAGAATGGGAAGAGGTGCTCTGTGGGATAGCTGCCCATAATGCACCGCTCCCAATAGCGCTGCAATTGCCACAAATGTGGCCACGACAGTGCACTGGGCAGCTGTCAGTGTGGACAGACTGCAGCGCTTTCCCTACTCAGCTGCACGAAGTCAGGTTTAACTCACAGCGCTGGACAGCTGCAAGTGTAGCCAAGGCCTTAGACTCTGTGCTTGCGAGTGGGGAAGTATTGGCACCCAGGAGTGGTGTGTAGTTTTTCCACGTTATTGAGTGGAGGCTTGAGCCGGTTCTGTGTTGTACTGTTGAAAAGGAACTTCTAGATATTGAACCCGGCCCTGGTTGCTGCCGACTCCACCTAGCAGAAGGGTTACACATACTTATAGCTTCCTTTCACAGGAAACAAGCTGACAATGTCACCGCCACATGGGCTTTTCCTTTGACTGGTGGAGAGAGAGGAGCCCATTTCGAGTCTTTGATCTCTGATCATCACACACAATGACCGCTTGCCTTCAAATATGCATGAATTAGCAATTTCCTGCTAAAGTGCTTCATTTGCATTCCATGATTATTTCTTTCTCATTTGACGGGTTATTGAGTTACAGGAGTATATACAATGTAAATGTTTTCTATTACAGTCTAGCAGGATACAGATCAGTGAAAACAATGCATGTAACATCCCACAGTTTTCATGAAGTTTAAACACCAAATAAATTTACAACCACTTTGATCTACACTAATGCACAAGTGAACTGGCCTGGGGCTTTGGCATGAGTTGGAACCTGATCTTCCAGCATCACAGTAGCCAAGCCAAGAACAGGGACTGAGACCACATGTGGATTGTCACAATTGTCTGTGTTTCTTTAAAAAGAGATGTTTTTTTTTTAAATATCACAAAACCATGTGACTTTTCTGAATTCCTCCTGTGCTCTTTCACTTTCACGTTCACCCTGTCACTGCAGTAGAGAGAGGCATATGAAATGCTGATTAAAAATCATTCACAATTAAAGTCTGCAAGATCTGAGGAACATCAAGAAGCTGGGGAAAAACTTTAATGCCCTGAAACAACACTGGAAATATGTAATGAAAAAACAAACAAACAAAAAGACCTTCTGGCTTGACTCTGAGGCAGGAGAAGCTGGGAACTCCCCACAGACTGACTCTGATGAGAAGCTCCTGCCAGTTCAAACAGGTGGGTGGAACACAAACACACCTCCTCTTAGCTGTATTTACATGTATTTATTGCTGTAATTCAGGCTGCCGCAGGTTCCAGCTCTAAGTAGCGGCAGAAGGGGCCAGGAATATCTGATAATTAGCTTCAGCTCTGCCACTGTAGTGAATCCCAATAGCGTAGCTAGTGGGGTGCCGGGGAAGCAGCCGCTTCCCCTCAGCACATTTCCCAAAAGCGGGCCTGCCGGGCCGGCACTGGGGGCAGCACGGATGGAGGAGCGAGGGGGCTGGCTCCTCGGCCATCGCGCCCCACGCGGCCCCAACATCGCTGCAGGCACAGCCACCTCCAGCGGTGGCTCAGGGCTCAGCGGCCAAGCACTCCCCGCCCAAGCCGGAGCCGAAGCTGGGATCCACCCGCAGCGCGGGGCCGGGATCGGCTGGGGACAGGCTGTGGCGCAGGACGGAAGGTGAGCGGCGGGGGTCCGGTGCCTTGCACTGGGGGGTCCCCTCCGGGCGAAGGGCTCCCTGGGGCCAGGCCCGCAGGGCAGGGGTGCAGGCTGCGCTGTCTGGACGGGGGGCCCTGGCGTGGCGCAGGAGCCTGGAGCCCGGGGTGGGGGGGACGGGACCCTGCGGGTGGGGCCGGGCGGCGAAGCCCGGCGGGGGACACCTGCAGAGTGGGCTGGGCAGGAGAGACTCTCCCGGACCGTAGGGGGACGGGGGTATCCGCACCCCCGGGAAGCCCACAGGAGTCCTGAGCCGGGCCCCAGGGTTAATCTGGGGGAGGGAAATGGGAGGAGCCAAGGGGGGGTGTCTTTTTTATGTTTGCTTCCCCTACACTTAGACCCTGGCTATACCACTGGGAGGTCCTGTCTCTTTACAATTCAGGTGTAATCAGGGGACCAGGTGTTGTCACTAGGGGGAAGCCACATCCTTCTTGTGTGAGAAAGCTATCTGTGATGTAAAGGGTCAGCACAGAGTCCTGAGCAACATTGCTTCAGCACCCCGTGGGGTGCATGGGGAAGGGAAAGAGGGATCTCTCCACCACAGGGTGCGCCTCGGTCCCAAATTAGGGTGGAGAACTGACTGTGAGAGTTAGGCCATGCTGGATTCCTAGGACCCAGTCCCATGATGGAGGAGGATTCCCCCTCCCCAAAATCCTCCTCTTCAGCTGCATAGTCTGATGGCTGGAGAGTCACATGGTGAAATACATTTCTTTACAATAATAAATAATAAAAACATAAAAACATTCAAGAAATAACTCTCCTCCCTGCCCCCGCTCTTGGGCCTGACCCTGCCTGCACTGATGTCAATGAGGGTTTCACCACTGTCTTGAGTCAGTGAAGGATCGAGTTCTTTGTGTCTTGTTTCTGTGCCTGCCAAAAGCGGGTTATTAACATTCACTCACCTGCTGCAACAGGGAATGGTAGCAATCGATTTTTTTCAGTTCTGTGAAGATGTAAATTGCTAAGAAAATAGGAAGATGTGGATTTAGAACCGCATTGCCTATTTGTGAGAAGTATCAGAGGGGTAGCCGTGTTAGTCTGAATCTGTAAAAAGCAACAGAGGGTGCTGTGGCACCTTTAAGACTAACAGAAGTATTGGGAGATGGCATCTGAAGAAGTGAGGTTCTTACCCACGAAAGCTTATGCTCCCAATACTTCTGTTAGTCTAAAGGTGCCACAGGACCCTCTGTTGTATCTGTGAGAAGATTCTGAAATATGCTAATGTCCCTAGAGGAGTCACTCCCATGACCCTGTTGAAAATGTGTTTTTACACATTCCAAACACTGGCTCATGAATTGTCAGACTTGTATGTTTAACAAACTACAAAATAGACAAGCTATGTCAGAAGAAACATGGCCAGTTCTCCAATATCTGGAAGCAAAATATCATGTTACACTCACAAATCAAGGTCTGAACAATTTTGAAACCCACTGAAAGATACAGAAAATGTAAATTTCAGAAAAGGCCCCAGGAAATGGATCATGGTAAGAATATACAAAGCACTTAAACTTCAGCAAATGGAAGAAACCCAAATGACAGAGGAGAGAGAAAGAGAAGGGAGACATAACTCCATGTCAGTTTATTATTGAAAAATAAATTTTGGTTATATTGTTTAATTGCTCAAACTTTTTATAGTGAAGACAAAGGGTATGTCTATACTGCAATCACAGGGTCTGACTGCAGCTCACATAGACATAGCCAAGCTAATTATAATCTAGCTAGCTTGGGTGTGAAGGGAATTAAAGGAACTGGCACATGAAATTGCAAGCCCAGTAGCAAGGATTTTTAATGAATTTGCAAACTAGGGAGTTGTACCCAATGGCTGGAGAATTGCTAATATAGTTCCTATTTTTTAGAAAGGGGAAAAAAGTGATCCAGGAAATTACAGGCCTGTAAGTTTGACCTCAGCTGTAGGCAAGGTCTTGGAACAAATGTTGAAAGAGGAAGTATTTAAGGACATAGAGGCAAATGGCAATTGGGATAAAATACAACATGGTTTTACAAAATGTAGATTGTAGCAGACCAACCTGATCTCCTTCTTTGAGATAATAACTGATTTTCTAGACAAAGGAAATGCAATAGATCTAATCTACCTGAATTTCAGTAAGGCATTTGATACTGTTCCACATGGGAAATTATTAGTTAAATTGGAGAAGTTGGGGATCAATTTGAAAATTGAAAGATGGATAAGGAACTGGTTAAAGGGGAGACTACAACGGGTGATCCTGAAAGGTGAACTGTCAGGCTGGAGGGAGGTTACTAATGGAGTTCCTCAGGGATCAGTATTGGGACCAAAATTATTTAACATTTTCGTTAATGACCTTGGCACAAAAAGTGGGAATGTGCTAATCAAATTTGCTGATAATACAAACAAGTTGGCAGGCATTGCCAATATGGAAGAGGACCAGAATATAATTAAGATGATCTGGACAACCTTGTAAACTGAAATAATAGAAATAGAATGATATTTAATAGTGCAAAGTGAAAGGTCATGCATTTAGGGACTAACAACAAGAATTTTTTCCTATAAGCTGGGGAGACATCAGTTGGAAGTAACAGTGGAAGAAAAAGACCTGGGTGTATTGGTTGATCACAGGATGACTATGAGCCACCAATGTGATGCGGCTGTGAAAAACGCTAACATGATCCTGGGGTACATCTGGTGAGGTACTTCCAGTAGAGACAGGGAAGTGTTAGTACCGTTATACAAGGCACCAGTGCGACCTCATCTGGAATACTGTGTACAGTTCTGGTCTCCCATGTTTAAGAAGGATGAATTCAAACTGGAACAGGTAGAGAGGAGCTACTAGGATGATCCGAGGAATGGAAAACCTGTCTTATGAAAGGAGACCCAAACAGTTTGGCTTGTTCAGCCTAACTAACTAAAAGAAGGCTGAGGGGAAAGAGGATTGCTCTCTATAAATACACCTAGGGTGACCAGATCGCAAGAGTGAAATATCAGGACACATTGGGCGAGCGGGGTGGGGGAGGGGAGAGGACGACAATGACAGACACAGGTGCACAGAGCCATGAGAGGGGGGCTCTAGGAAGCTGCGAGAGGGCTTGTACGGCCCCTGCTGCAGCCTGCACCACAAGCCACAGGGCAAGGACACCTATCGAATTCAATGAGAATTTTGCATGTGAATTGATGTACCTAGTTCTGAGATTATAAAGCCAGAAGGGATCCAGTGATCACCTGGTCTGACCGCCTGTATAGCACAGACATAGAACTTTCCCAAAATAATTCCTAGAGGATAGCTTTTAGAAAAAGCTTTTAGAAAAACACCATGACCCTTAGTATATTGTTAATTGTTAATTACTCTTACCATTGAAAAGGTATGCCTTATACCCAGTCTGAATTTGTCTAGCTGCAACTTCCAACCGTTGGCTCACGCTCTACCTTTCTCTGCTAGACTGAAGTGCCCATTAACAACTATTTGTTCCCCATGTAGATACTTACTGTCTATAACCAAGTCACTTCTTAACCTTCTTTTTGTTAAGCTAAATAGATTGAGGTCCTTGAGTCGATCACTATAAGGCATGTTTTATAATCCTTTAAATCAGTCTTGTGACTCTTCTCTGAACACTCTCCAATTTATCAATATCCTGCTTAAATTGTGCACCCCAGAACTGGACACAGGATTCCAGCAGTGGTTGCACCAGTGCCAAATACAGAGATAAAATAACCTCTCTACTCCTGCTTGAGATTCCCCTATTCAGGCATCTGGTCACCCTATTTCTGTATGCATTTCCCCAGGTTTTTTTTGTAAAAATCAAAACTGAACTGCCCCAGAAATTCTGACATGTGGAATCATCGTGAAACTCGCATGGCTCCAACCCTGCCGATGAACCTTTAGATCCACTGCACAGACTTCTGCTACTTCAGCTAATGGAGTAAGTGATGGCAGAGGCAGTAGGTTGTCATCCTGTATGTGATAGATCAGCTCTATAGGGGGATGAGACACTTTTTTTGCCACTGGGTTTCACAGATATCTGCTGACAGAAGAGGAACTGTGAAACTCAGGAATCCTGGGTCTATCCCAGGCTCCTGAATGGAGTGGTCTCTAGTAGTCAAAGACCCTTCTTCCCCATCCCCTCCAGTCTATGTCTATCCTATTGCTGTCTAACCCACCCCAACTCCTCATCTGATTTCAACTGCCCCCCCGCTACCGCTCTGGATTCCTTGTCCCAGTTTCCTAGTCCTATCTCACTCTCCTCTCTCCCTGGCCCCATCGCTCAAATGGGATGTTCGTTCCAGACTGGCAAAATTATAAGGCTTCCCAACGTTTCAACACTTCCCATTCTAAATTTTCGGTTGCTTAACTATAGGCTAGCTCTGCCTACAACAAAGCATATTCAGGACCTCTGATTAAAGGAATGATAAGTGTAGCAACCTCCATCATAGCTAGTCACCAAAGATTGAACCCGAGCCATCCAGACTTAAAAGCATGAGCTTCTACTACTTGAGTTCAAGATATAACTCCCTTAGCTGGTAGCTATACAGTTATCCTCTAAAAATCCACC